>NW_025920254.1:106163-240601 GCF_902686445.1 Sciurus carolinensis | reverse complement strand
GTAATGAGCACAATTCACCCTTTCTCTACCCAATCCCCTTGATTGCTGTCTCTTTTGTGAGATGCTGACTTGCAGGCTCTGCTCAGTGTTGTCAGTGACTTTGTATGACAACCTTCTTAAAAGCCCTCTGCAAAGATTCAGTTATATGGCTGTTGTTATGAGAATGGTACAATTATGGCCAAATTGATATGGTGATGGGGGACATTGTTGTTTTTGTCCAAATGTATTTTGACTGATCACCTGGAGTGAATGAGAAAAAGAATCAGGACAAAAAGGTTGCAGAAACACTGCTTGGCTCCAGGGATTACAAACCCAAGTTTGTACTAAAAAAATGCCTTTAAGAGAGGAAATATCACAACCTCTTACTTTTTTGTGATTTTACAAAGTACTACAATTATGTACTATAATTATGTATGAGTCCAGGAAGTCCTATGATGTTTGGAGATGTAATGTCACTTCCTTACTTTTTTTAACAATTCTAAACTTTATTATATAGTCTCAAAACAAATAGCAAAAACTGACAGTACACAACTAAATAGACAAATTAACAAAATGGTAAGCAATTCTGATCCAACTCTTCCAGGAACTAATTGAATACACAGACAAAATCATTTATAAACATAACCCTCTTCATGTACAGAACAATGCAACTGACAGATATAAATTTTACATTCTTTCCAAGTAAACATGACTTGTTTTTGAATGCCGATCACAGGCTAGGCCTTTATAATTTTTTAATAAAAAGATAACTAGGAAATCCTCACATATTTGTAAATTAAGAAATATCATTTAAAATCCACAGATCTACATCAGAATTAAAATTTTAAAATATTTTGAACTTTATAATGAAAATATAATATTAAAATTTATGAGATGCACTTTAAAAGTCATGCTTAAAAAGAATACAAAGATTTAGGTATTAGGAAATCCAAATTAAAAAAGCACACAAAACCAAAACAATTTGTTTTTAACAACAAAAAATCCTTATCTTTTCTCAGTTTTTTCTAAGTGTAACTTCTATAAGTTAACAAAGGAATTTACCCCCATAATATTCTAAGAAAAAAGATGCAACTACCTTTATAAAAATATTACATCTGTTAGTGAGGTCCTCAGCAAATTTATCCATTCTCTGCTGTTTTAGGTATATAGGAGGGAGCAACACCCATTGAACAAGATCAAGGAAATAAGCAAAATGTAGGCAGGCAATGATGAAGAATAAAGAAACCTTTTAAAAATTAAAAACATCCTGGAAATAGGAACTTCCAGTTATAGACAGATGATTTCCTGCAGAAGAATACAACCAAAGTCAAACCTCAATGGATGGTTTTAACAGAATGGATTGAACTGAAGATCCGTGAACCTGAAGATTGAGCAATAGAAATTACCCAGTCTGAGCAACAAAGAAAATGCACTGAAGCACAAAAGAAAAAAAAAATAACAGTACTTCAAAAACTGTGACACTGTAGCAAAAGATCTAACATCCACATCTTTGGAGTTCAGGAGAGGAGAGAATGGGTGAGGTTAAAAAATTTCCAAGGAGGAGTGACTGAAAAGATCCCAAATTTGGCAAAAGACATAGACTGAAAAACATGAGTAAACTCTAAACAGGATAATCCAGAATAAATCCACATCATAGTCAAGTTTATGATAGCTGTTAAATTTAAAAAGAAAAGAAAACTCTCAAAAGCAGTGAGAGAGAAATGAGACCTCACCCACAGGTAAGACCCAAGTCACATAGAAGCAGATGTCCCATCAGAAACTGGGGAAGATGGTGGCAAAAGACTTCAAGCGTGTAAGTAAAAGAACTGTTAATCCAGGAAAAATACCCTTCAGAAATGATGAAGTAATCCAGAAATTTATTTTTGAGTGTTGAGGACAGTTTTTGTTTTCAGAGATGGTTGTTTTTATTTTAAGAGATGCTGTGTTGCTTAGATTGGCCTAGAAATCTTGGGCTTGTGAGTGCATGGTTGTGCACACCTCTAATTCCAGCTGCTGTGCGGGCTGAGAAAGGAGGATCTAGAGTTCAAAACCAGTCTCGGCAATTTAGTGAGACCCTGTCTCAAAAAAAAAAAAAAAAAAACACCATAAAAAGAGTTGGGAATATGGCTCAGTGGTTGAGTGCTCTTGGGCTCAATCCCTGATACCAAAACCAAAAAACAAAACAAAACAAAACAAAAAACAAAAACCCCTGGACTCACATGATCCTCTTGCCTCAGCCTGCCAAGTACCTGTGACCATAGATATGGTCCAGTTCTTAAGATATTTTTAAATCAAGAGAAGAATCTGTCACCAGAATACCATGCTAAGAGTGGTTAATAGAAGTTCTCTGAAGAGAAAGAAAAGGGAAAAAAGATATCTTAGAATATCAGGCCAGAAGAAAGAACACAAGAGACTCTTGCAATTTGTAAATCATGGTAGATAGTTGAAGCAAATAATATAACCCTGTTGGTTGTGATTCTCAGTGTATGCAGAGAGAATTATATCATAAATAGGAAAATATAAAGGGGTATAAAGAGAAGTAAGTTTTCTACATTTCATTTGCTCTGCTAAAAATATTAATACTAGTAGAGTGAAATATTAGATATATATAATAAAATACCTTGAACAAAAATAGTAATCTCTAAAGATATATTCAAAAGTACCATGAATAAATCAAAATGAAATTGGAAAATAAAGGGTCAAATAACCATGAGAAAGCAAGAAAAAGGAAACAAGAGTTAAAATCAGGAGCTTGGAGGTTGGGGTTTTGGCTCAGTGGCATAGTGCTCACCTGGCACATGTGAGGCACTGGATTCAATTCTCAGCATCACATCAAAAAATAAATAAATAAAATAAAGGTAAAATAAGAGGATATTGGAAGTTTTCACTCTCATGTTCACAACAAGAAAAAAATCTAACCAAATAGAAAAGCAACAACACTTCTTAGATCCATCACAGATCCATAACAAAAGAGTGACTTTTGAAATTTGGACACTTAGGTGAATTCAAAGAATCAGTCTATGAAGAGCAGAAGAACTGGTCCCAGTAACAAGTAGAACAAATTAAAATGTAATTGACCAGTGAAGGTGGAATATGGACTACCTAAAGAGTTGAACACTTCTGGGACCCAACCTTTAGATACTCCACACTTTTGTGAGTTTTACCCCCAGGAGACTCACCAGCTTCTTTTCATGAAGACTCAGGAAAATTTCCTCATGCTTCAGGTAGGAGGAAATAAAAAAGTCACCATTTTGAAACATACCCAGAGAATTCTGTGTTCAAAACAAAGTTCTTCTCCTAAGAAAAACTTCCAAAATCTTCTCTGATTGAAGGCCATTAAATAGTCAATAAAATCCATTTCTCTCATAAGAGGAGGGAAAAATAACCAGCTAAAAAACTGTTTTGACAGTCAGAGTACAGGAATTCAGGCCTGCTAAAGAAAACAAAACCCTCAGATTTAATCATTAGATTATAGACCATGTCCCCTTTTCAGCATCTTGCCACCATAATAACAGGGTCCATTATAATAGTAATGGATTACAACTGGGAGAACTGAAAGACATAGACTCTTCAAAAGGAACTTTCCAGGGAAACCCAAAGATAATGGGGGAGAAACAACAATAATCAAACAAGGATATGAGAGGAAATTGAGGCTTCTGACACCTATAGCTCCAGGATACATTAAACTCAATTTGACTCCCAGCCAGAAAAACATAAAACCTCTCATTAAAAAGCCTGTTTGTGGGGCTGGAGGTGTAGCTCCATGGCAGAGTGCTTGGCTAGCATGAGTGAAGCACTGGGTTTGATCCCTCAAAGCACATAAAAATAAACAAATAAAATGAAGACATGCTGTCCATCTACAACAGCAAAAAAAAAAAATTTTATAAAAGCTATTTACCTCAGTTCCTTTTACCTGATATATCATGTTGGACTTTCAGCCAAAAATCATAGGCATGGAAAAAGCAAGAAAAATCATCTAAAGATTCAAAGCAAGTATCTGATCCAGATACATATATGAAAAATATTCTAAAACCCCAGGTTGGGAATAATTAATATGTGAAGGGATCTGATGGGGACAACATGAAAGAAGATATGGACAATACAAGTGGAGGGATGGGCATGGTAATGAGGAATCAAAAGGAAATGATAGAATTAAAGACACTGACAAAAATGAAATGTCCTTTGATGGGATCATCAGTAGACTGGATACAGCTGTAGAAAGAATCAGTTAATTTGAAAAGTGTCAATAGGAACTTCCCAAACTGAAATGCAAAGAAGAAAAAGAATTTTACCTTTTCCTCTACTCCAATCTGAGTCCACAGGGTAGGCAATGTGACTGCTTAAACAATAGGACTGTCATAGTCAGGCTCTGTAGAATTGGCGTGGCCAGCTCATGCAATGAGGATTTCTACTGCACTCCTCCAAGCAGGGATAGAGAAATCTGCTAAGCATGGATTCAATTAAAGTTGAACTATTTGGAAGCTACTGTGGATAAGTAACTAAATGTGAATTTGCATTGTATAGCCTCCACCATCAGATTCTTGAGTTTCAACAAGACCTCAAATAGGAGAAAATTTCTACTACCTTGCTTAGTCAGGCACAATTATTTGTTTTGTGTTTTTTTTTTTTTTTTGGTAAAATTCTGTACTTTTGCTAGTGCTACAGCAAACAGAATCCCCTTACTCCTTCTCTAGTTTCAGTAGCCCAGGAAGCTGCCCTGTGAGTGAATTTGAGGAGTCATGCTCACTCTGATAGTGTTGATTGTCTGTTGAATAATAAGGGTGACTACCACAGTAAAATAATGAGGAATTCATGTGAATGAGGTGGCCCAGGAGAGACTGAATCAGGGGTTGCCAGTTAGGTGTTTACAAACAACATGAAATGCCATGTTCAGGATTGACTGCTGATATGATGTTCCAGCTAATTAAAATGTCATGGTTTCCTGGTGGGCCAAGATTTTTCTTCCATCTGGAATGTAACACTTGTCCACTGCTCAGTTCCTCCTGATGAGAAGTTCTACTTGACAATTACTGCATTCTTTAATAAATAAAATATGGGGAAAGAGATAAATTATTATTTAATTGATGCAGTGCTGTTTGGGTGATTTCCAGGGTGCACAGGTGGTACAAGAGAGCAAGAGCCAATGCTTGGACATCTACTTAGTCTACACAGAATTTTGGGATGTGTTTTATTGATTAGCATATTACAGAAAAACATTTAAAATAACTTCTTTATGTTAATTAGGTAAAGTTTTTAAATAAGCAATTCATAATATTTTTGCTACATATATATGTTCCAAATTACAGGATGCATATTTCTAATGTTAATTATTTTTAATATTTCATTTTCAATTGTCATACATATGATCATGAGTTTCATCACATTTGAGTTATTTGCTTAATTACTTGAAATGCTTGACTCTTTCAATTGACCCTTAATATCAGACCAGAATATTTTTAATTGATGGATAGTTCAAAAAAACTGTTGAAAATATAACATTGATTCATCAATTCTTAATTTTTTCTTTTCAAATGTGAAAATATCAAAGCCTAAATGTTTACAGGTTCTGTCTTTCTGTTTGTACCCTCCAGTGTCTTTTTTTTCATATTTATGCAAGAGAAAAATCATTTGATTAGTTTTATTTCATATTTCAAGCTTTGTTTTAAATTATCCACAATGTGGTAAAAGCTTCATAAGGTTGTATTTTAGCTGTCCATTAACTGAACATTTGGACTAAAGTTTGACTTTGATTAAATTTTAACTAAAATATAGAATATTGTTTTCAAAATGTTAAATGCCACACTGAGATCTTAGGTTGATTTCTAACAACTACAGTCCTTGATTATATTTTCAATATAAATTTCATAAACAATAGAATTTCAGAACTCATTTTTTCTAACAAGAATGTACTTGTTCTGAGTTTATTGCTGTTGATTTAAAAAAAAGTATCCAAACTACAAAGACAAAAACATTACCATCCAATAAATATTGAAATGTAGATTTGAGCAATAAGTGGCACAAGCAATCACCATAAGAAACATCCATACAAATATGTTCTACTGAAGAACGGCTTAGTCTCTACATAATGCATATATTTCAAATATAGTTAATGAAAATTGTTAGCATTTCCCATTAACCATGGTGGTTTTCATTATATTCTAAGTTTTATTACCAATCATGGCCCACTAGGTATTGATGAAGTGGTTTTCCAGGACAGCCAGATAGAAGAGCATACTTGATACTTTTAGAATGAAATCTTTAAAGATGTCCAAGGGGTGAAGGATAGAAATGAATCTCCATGCAAGGTTTAATTTGGGAAATAACAAAGAATATGACTTCATCCTGCAACTCGTTCCAGGCCAGGATGGCCTCTGGTATGTCCAAGGAGCAAAGGAATATTTGAGGTTCCATTGGAAAAATGAAAAGCTAGTTAAACTGTTTTGTAAAAAAAAAATCTTTGGCATTTTTAGAGTTGAGTGATAGTGAGCTCTGATTGTTAAATGTCTACAGTTTGTAAGCATTAATTATTAAAGCTAAAATAATTAAATCTTAGAGTAAGAACTAACTGAAAGAATTGGGCTTGCAACATGGCATGTCAGTCCCATGTTTTTATATAAGTGGTAAGTTGTCTGCTGGTTCCTGTTACAAGGTGACTTGTGCACAGAGCCCTCTCTTCATGGCCTTCCCCTACTTTATTTTTCAGGACTTGAAATGGGAAAATCTATGGTGAATGACAATGTTCAAAAATACATTTATTTGTTGGATTTAGGAAATAACCAGAAAACAAAAACTGAGTTTTGGGTTAGATTTCAGAATTAAATATGTGGAAGAATTCAGTTTCCTGAATTAGGTAAGGCTCTTATCTGATGCTATAGAGGAAATGGCAGAAGATGAAAGTGAAACAAAATATGCCAAAATCATTCTGTTAATTAAACCATTGATAATGATTTTGTATGATAATAATAAACTGGAATCAGGCTTTATAAGCAATGTGGGTTTGAAGACACAAAGTTTAACCTGGTAATTGACCAGGAAATTCAATATTTGGCTATCAATGTTATTGAGAACATCTTCACTATAGAACCATATTTGAAATGATCACTTTGTTAGAGTGTTGTTGATTATTCTCATTATTACAAATAAGATTAATTATCTACCAAAACTCAAAGTTGATGTGAAGATTGAAGTTACCCAAAAGAGGAAAACTCAGGATATGATTCTGAAATATTCAGAATAAGTTTCTGGATTGATTGCCAAATACAGTAAAAGTTAAATTATCTCTGTAATCCAGTTGCATTTATTGAGTCTATTGAATAAATCTAATCTGAAATTACAGTCATATGACATTCTTATTCCATAATGAAAAGGTTAAAAATGCTAAATGTATTTAAAGGTAGAAAACATATCAGAATAAGGATAGTTGGAATTCCAAGAGGGAGGTGTGAAAGTGGAACACTAGGAACCTGAAAGTCCCTTTGCCATTTTAACATACCATTAACATGCCATTAATAGCAGACACAGTTATTAATATTTTAAACAGTTTTTTCAAAACAAATGATTTCAATCTCCATTTTATATTATTACAAATAATTTAGAAAATGATTAATGAGATTTTAATTTTGATGGAGTTTATCTTAAAATAATTTTTGCCACTCTGGCTGGAAAGGATCAAGCTGTAATTAGATTCAGAAAAAAATCCACAGTGAAAAAAAGTGGGTCCATTTTCAGATGCCCAGACTGGGTTCACCTTCACACTTCGCTATTGTTCAGCCTGCTTTTTTTTTTTCTTTTCTTTTTTTTTTTTTTACTCTTTTGTAGTTGTAGATGCACACACAATATGCCTTTATTATTTTTATTTTTTTGTGGTCTTAAATACTTTTCTGTTTCTTCCCCTCCTCCCTACCCTTGTTCCCTTTCCTCTACTCCACTGCGCTTTCTTCCATTTATAAGTGTTTTTGTTATAAATTAGTACACTATGTATTTATATAAAGATAAAATTGTGATTTTTTCATAAATACATGATTAGATTCATTTCCCCATTCTTTCCTTTTCTTGTCTTTTCTCCCTTCCTCTTGATCTCCTCCTTCTACTTCACTGTGTTCTACTTTCATGGGGTTCTCCCCACTCCCCAACTTTTAGTTCTTTCTTTTTTTCTCTCACCCACTTATTATTTAGGTCTAGTTTCCACATATGAGAGAAAACATTAGACACTTGACTTCCTGGATCTGGCTTATTTCATGTGACATGATGTTCCATTCATTTTTCAGAAAGTGCCATAATTTTATTCTTTTTTAAGCCTAAGTAGAACTCCACTGTGTATATATACCACATATTCATTATTCATTCATCTCTTGATGACATAGATTCTGGTCCCTCAGTTTGGTTATTATGAGTTGTGCTGCAATAAATATTGATGTGTCTGTGTCACTGTACTGTGCTGATTTTAGGGCTTTTGGATATATATCAAGAAGTGGGATAGCTGGGTAATATGCTGGTTTCATTCCTAGATTTTGAGGAATCCCCATAATGCTTTCCAGAGTGGATATACTAATTTGGAGTCCCACCAACAGTGAACAAGTGTTCCTTTTTCCTCACATTCTTCCCAATATTTATTATTTACATTCTCTAGGGACACTCTACCAGAAGCTTTGAACTTAATTTTATGTACATGATTTCTCATCTTAGGTTTTTATGGGTACCTTTTTGTTCTGTTTTTTGTTGTTGTTGTTGTTGTTGCTTTTAAGTTGCTAGGGATTGAACCCAGGGGCACTCTACCATGAGATTCAACCTCATTTCTTTTTATTACTTTTTAATTTAAAATAGAGCCTTGTTAAAAAGCTTGAGGCTGGCCTCAAGCTTGTGATTTTCCTGTCTCAGACTCCTAAGTATCTACGATTATGTGTGTGCTGCACTGTATCTGCCCTCACTGTATCTCAATTTTTGACTACTAAAATAAATCAAAAAATATTTACAATTTTCCTATCAGAATTGAGAGTGTATGAGCCAATGACTTTCTTTCATCAAGAAGGTATTTCTATTATAAAAGAAGTATATTATTTATTCAAAACTATTCAGACAAGGTATGGTGGTTTATTATGCCCTCTGTGAACTTAACTCCTTTTAATTCCCATTATACCATCCTTTGCATGCAGGATTCCTCCCATTCTTGCAAATATGATTTCTGTAATTTTAGATATTATGGCTGTGTTCCAAAGAGAAAAGGCAGGAGTCAAAATTTACAAGTGTATTCTATTGAATTTACCAACTCCACCACTCCCAAGCTAAAAGCATGAGGTATATTTGGCATAAGACTTTGAGATTAAGAGTCAGACTTATCACAGAGAATAATTATTGAACAATTTGAAGAGGTAAAAACAAACTTAAGATTTACCACAACTGAAATTCAGAAGATTAAATAGTGAATAGAGCAGTTCATATTTTATGAAAACAGAAATTAGGAAAAGAAATAGAAGTAAAGACTAAACCTAGATATAATAGCACCAGAGTTCAAAGTGTATAAAAGTGCAGTTATTTGGAAATCAGATAAATCAAGAATACACATAGTTATGTTTGTGACAAAGGAAATTGAAATATTATGTATTACAATTTCAAATTTCATTTTGTGAATTAAAACTGAAAGATAAATGTATGTGGTTCACAATTGTTTGTAAGGGGAATTGATAACTTTAATATACTTGATACATTTTTTGCCAGTAAGAGCATTACTGTAAAAATGTATTTTCATCATGACTGGAGTGTTTCAGAATTACAGTATCAATATCAGGGAGTGCTCAAGCTCACTGCTTCTAAAGATTTCAGTTTTTAGAGCAGTTTTAGGTTTAAGAAAAAATTGAGAGTAAAGTACAGAGACTTCCTGTCTATCTCCTACATACCAAAGTGCATAACCTTCCCCATAATTAACATCCTTCACCATAGTGGTGCAGTCTTTATAATTAATGACCCTACATAGACACATCAAAATCATCTAAAGTCCCATAAAATATGTTAAGATTCTCTCTTGGTGTTTTGCATTCTATGCAAGTATACTATTAAAGAAAGTATACGCTTTTTGACAGGGTACTATGATGAAGAGATCTCAACTGTGTAAGTGGTAAGACAATTTACTTTACTCTTACTAGTCTATTTAGCCACATGATATTTCATCCTGACTATCAAAAACATAATGTAAATATATATGAACAAGAATGTTAAAATTAATTGGTCAAAACAAAACATCCCAAGATATTTAAAGCATATGAAATTGAATATGTTTCAAAATTACTATGTATGTATGCACATGTGTGTACACACACATATATATTTCTAAAAGGAATAATTAAAATTTTATTTAAATTAAGTAGTTTACTGAAAGTCCCAGAAAACTTTCAACTTCATATTAAGCACTTCATAAGATGTAGTTCAAGAAGTTCATAAGATGTTGTTTAAGAAAAAGATCAATTTTCTTGAACAACAAATAACATGTATTTGATTGTTACTACTCTAGTTAGAAACTGCCATTTCGTAAGTCATCAGTTCTTGAAATTTGGGGGTCAAGACCCTTTGTTAAAAAAATTAGTTGTAGATGGACACAGTACTTTTATTTATTTATTTATTTATTTATTTAATTGATTTAATGTGGTGCTGAGGATTGAACCCCATGCCTCGCACATACTAGGCAATACCATTCAAGTTTGATTGACAATAATATTTTATGCAAAATTGCAATGTAGAAAGTGTATAAACACTGCTCCAACTGAAAAAGAAGTCTCTGGAACTCTGCTCCCTGTCTCCTGGTCCAACCCATTTGAGGCTTCTGAGGCAACTACAAGTTTCCTTGAAGCATTATAATAAAATAGGTCATGTGAATAAGTATACCTCTATTTTTATTTTATTTTTTTGCAAGAGTATCAAATGATTTTATTACAAAACTTAATGCCATTAACTCACTTTAAAAAAAAACACAAACATGAGAAAAGGATAAACACACCCAAGGCTCACTAGCCCTTGGAGAACAGGAGGAAGCCCTGGTCAGGGAACCCAATAACATTTTTTCTTATGCCTGATGTCTCTGTGTCCCTATTCACTTCAGGCTTCCACATTCTGTCACCTCTGACAAGGGGAGGAAACTGACTAGAAGAGTCATGGACCAGAAGGTTACAACCAACTCTAAGGATATCTGATGCAAAGGGTTTGTACATTCTAGTCTGTAACTCTGAGAAAGATATTGGATGTGCACTGTCAAATACCTACTCCTCACTAAGTTTTACTGCCCTTTGATACTGGTTATGATCTTTCACTGTAGCTTCTGTTTATCCCAGAACACAAACCCTCAAATCCATAAGCAGTGTCCCTAACCTGTAGCGTGTACTTGGTGTCACACCCTAGGACAAGCAGGTCCAGTGGCAGCCCAATGCAAGGGGCACACATAAACAACATTCTCACTACTAAATTTCTTCCTGTTCTATTTGGGCACTGCCCACATTCAAGGTTGAAATCTTGAGTAGAGCTCCACCTCCCCCGCCCCCTGGCCCCCGCCTAATGAAGTCATGCTGTCACGGAACAGAGATCCAAGTCTTCACCATTAATTAAATAGAGCTTTCCAAGTTTCCAGGAATATTCTTAGAAGTGTCCTGGGACGGGGTTGGGGGTTCCTGGCTCTCTGGTTTAGAAGGGGGCATCAGCATAGTTTCTTTTTTCCCGCCCTCCAGGAACTTATGAATCACTCCCTTGATCTGTGGCCTGAAGCTGTGGTTGATTTTGGGATTCACCTCCTGAGAAATAATCCTGTCTACTCCTGCTTCCAGCATCCCAGACTTTCTTGAACCACGTCCTGCCTCAGCCCATTTGGTAACTGGTTCTTGTTCATTGTAGGATTCCATCTCTGCTAGTACAGATGTGTCCACACAAAATCTTCACTTTGCAGACTGCGGTGTCTGTCTGGAGACCCTAGGGGACGCAGTCAGTGCAGGAAGTTGCTGCATCCTGGGTGAAATTGCAGGCAGAAGGGTGTGGCGAGTTTGAAAATAGGCCAGCGCCAGGGGGTGGACCTGGGCACGGAGCCACCTCTTCTGGGCAATGGGTGGCTGGCAGGCGTGTGTCGCAGCCAGTGCAACCGGACTGTGCTTGGTGGCTGCGCTGTCACAGGTCAGAGCCTGTGAAGGGGTGGGCGCTTTTTGTTTTCAGCGCGGGCCTCAGTCACAAGTGGTAAGGGTGGTGAGCCCAGGGTTTGTCCCCGACAACTTCCCCAGGGCTTTTGCGGGCTTAGGACTCCAGGCGTCAGCCCCGCGCCTCTCCTGGGGCCGGCCCAGATGGTTCCTGCCCAATCCGGCACCCGTGGCCCTCGGCTCTCCTTACTTGGTGGCGGTGTGGCGCCCCTGAACCGGTGGCACCTGACTGCTACAAGGAAGTGCTGGGGCGACCCAGGCGCCGACCCCCTGGGGTCCTGCTATGCGCCCCAGCATGAGGTGGCAAGCGGCAAATTTTTGCCCAGGTGATCAGGGATGGTGGGCGCTGCTAGAGCTCCAGCTGTACCAGTTCTGGTCGCTGGCACAAGTTTGGCATGCACTGGAGATGGGCTCCAGGGCGGGGAATGGAAGGGCGCAGGCTCGGGTGGGCAACTGCCCGGTGGGCTGGAACTTTCAAGCCCTGTCCCTGGGGGCTCAATTTCACGAACTTTGCAAGTGGGAGCTCCTGGGTGTCTGACTATCCTTCTGAGTCACCGGATTGGGACTGTGCATTGCTAGGTCTGGAGGCAGTCGATGGGTTACTGCAGTGTGCCTTTAATCCATGCAGGAATTGGAGGAGAGGAAAACTGAGCTGTAGAGGGGAATTGCTGGGAAAAATATCTGGCATGCACAGGGGTGTTTTGAGTATTAAATGGACAATGCCCTTTCCAAACATGTAAGGAGGACTTTCAAATGGCAGTCATTATTAGAGTCTTACGGAAAGATAAGAATGAGACTTGATATTTAGACAACTGAGGAAGAGGAAGATGATCAATATAGGGCAAAGCAAAGTCAGAACAAGAAGGCAAGAGGAAGAATCATGTCACTTTTGCATGTAGGGATAAAGGAGCTTTATAAAGTACCTGTTGTTACTAGGAATGTAGCTGAGTGTCAGCCTGTCTAGCATGTGCAAATGCTGTATTCAATTCCCATTATTGCAAAAACAAAAAGAAAAAAAACAAAAAGAAAACATGTTGGTTGACACTCTCAAGTACGGAATCAGTTGGGCAGTGGTGTAGAGGATTGGGTTGTGGGAAAAAGAGATTAGAAGTCTACTAAAGTTATAGCAAGGCTGCTCAAATGTGAGTAGAGTACAAGTGAAAGCTCCAACAGCAGGAGAGGCCTTAGGGATTTCTAGTTGGCAAAATGACTGTGTGCATAAGGAGAATGAAGGAAAGAATAAAGTTGGAAATAATTCCTAGGTTTGTGGCTTTGAAAACCCTTGAAAATAATTATTAGAAATACTTGTTTTTACTTTAAGATGAAGATTTTGAAATGGCTATTATGAAACTCTACCTGGATGACTCAGAAAAACATAGGCCATTAGAAGAAAATCTAGTAGGTAGATTCAGTTTTTTCAAAATAAATCTATTTGAAAGGAACCTCCTGATTTGATGATCAATAATAATCAATTTTATTTATTTAACATATCCTTGTTCCTGTGATTTAAAATATTTGAAAAAAATGCTACCTGAAAAACGTGGGTCTCTTGGTGATCCTTGTTCTTCATTAGTATTCATAGGTCTTGTTAACTTGGTCTTTGGATTACATTGAGGCCAAGTTAAAAGATGATCATTGTTGTAGACTAGTTGAACTTCATCTAATTTTATCTTTTCTTTTGCTTGTGTGGTATGGATTTTTCAAATAATGAGAAAGAATGTGATATTGTTTGGGAAAAGAAGCCAATGGTTGAATAGAAAGCAAAAGCAGATTCAGCAAACTCCCACCTACAGTTTTTTGGAATCTGCCATGATACTGATGAGGACAATGGAAATGGGGAAGACTTTCAGTCAAAGTTTCAAAAAGTTCAGGAAGTTAAGTTAAATATGTCTTCATTGTTTTCCTTCTGGTTCCATTGACTTTGATGATGTACTAAGGAGTAGAATGTTCTTAGCAAATGGTAATGATGGGTGTGGCTAGCAAATAGAGTGAATCTAAGTAAGTGGAGAGACATATTATTTATGAATTGGTACACTCAAAATAGTTAGGATATTAGATTTTCCAAAATTGAGCAATAGATTTAAGGTGCAGTGCCAGTCAAAACTTCACCAGGATTCTTTGAAGATATAAATAAACTAATTCTTAAAATTTCTATGGAAAGTTAGGATTATATGTTTGTTATTATTGATGAACCCACACTGAAACATTATCACCCAGAGTTTTGAGTTTTGACCTAAGATGGATATTCAATTTTGTCAAATTTTGTTACTCCATCTATTGTTTCAATCATGGAACTTTTTATTAAATCTATGAAGGGTATTGATTTTGAATGTTCAGGAAACCAACATTTCTTTCCTGGAATAAGCCTGAATCATGGTATATTAATTATAAATTTTATAAGCATTCATGTTTCAGTAAATTTTGTTAAAACTGTTGGATTTATATTTTTCAGGGGTATTGGTCAGTAGTTTTTTTTTTCTGATAATATCATTAGCTTCCATATAAGAGTTAATATGGGTATCTTAAAATGAATTGAAAAATATTTCTGGTACTGCTGTTTACTGAAAGATATTGTGTTAATTGTAGCCATTTCTCCTTGAATGAACACCAGTTTTTATTAGAGGAATCATATGAGATGAAGTTTTATGAAGATTTTTTTTAAAAAATACAGTAAATTAGTAGAGAACTGTAGGGTATCTATTCAGATTATCTACCAGTTTTTGAGTGAATTTTGATAATTTGAGTCTTTCAAGGAATTGGTGTCAAATTTGTGTGCATAGAGCTGTTCCTTTAAATCACTTTTTAGTCTTTTATTGTCTCTAAGTTCAGTATAGACATATCCTGCTTTCTGTCTTCCTTGCTCTTTCTTGGTTAATCTGGTTAGAGGTTCATCAATTTCGTGAGTATTTTCCCTTCCACCAGTAGAAATAGATTTTGCCATCATTGATATTTAGTCTGATTTCTGTGCCAAATTTCATTGATTTATGTTCTTTATTATTTACTTCTTGCCTTGGGCTTATTTTGCATTTTTTTTTACCAGAGTTTGAACCCAGGGTGCTTAATTACTGAGGCATATCCTCAGTCCTTTGTTTTTTAATTTAAATTTCATTTTATTTTTTTATTTGTTACCAGGGATAATATCTAGGGGCAGTTAACCACTGAGCTACATCCATCCCCAGACCATTTTTCATATTTTGTTTAGAGACAGGGTCTTACTAAATCTGAGGCTTATTTTGAACTTGTGATCCTCTTTCCTCAACCTCCCAAGCCACCAGGATTAGAGGCATGTGCCATAGTGCCCAGATATTTCTAGTTTCTTAAAGTAGAAGCTTAAATTATTACCTTTTTTAAAAACTTTAACCTTTATTTTATTTTATTTTATATATTTATTTAATGTGGTGCTGAGCTACAGCCACATCAATGTTCATTGCTGCTCAATTCACCATAGTCAGATTGTGGAACCAACCTAGATGCCCTTCAGTTGATGAATGGATAAAGAAACTGTGGTATATATATATATACAATGGAATATTACTCTGCAATAAAGAATGATAAAATTATGGCATTTGCAGGCAAATGGATAAAATTGGAGAATATCATGCTAAGTGAGATAAGCCAATCTCAAAAAACTAAAGGACGAATGATCTCGCTGATAAGCGGATGAGGACATATAATGGGGGGTGGGAGGGGTTAGCATTAGATTTAGGGTTAGGTTTAGGGTTAGGGATAAGGAGTGTGGTAAGAATGAAGGAAAGAAGGACTGTATAGAGGGAAAAGAGGGGTGGTAGGGGTGGGGGGAAGGGAAAAAAATAATGAATCAAACATCATTGCCCTATGTAAACGTATGATTACACAAATGGTATGCCTTGACTCCATGTACAAATAGAGAAACAACATGTATCCCATTTGTATACAATAATAATAAAAATAAAAATAAAATGTGGTGCTGAGCATGAAACCCAGTGTTTTACTGTGCTAGGTAAGTGCTCTACCACAGAGCTACAACCCAAGCCCACAGTGTTAATTTTTATACAAGTATTTAATGCAAGAATTTCTCTGTAAACATTGTTTAGCTGCATCCCATGATTTTCAATGGTGATCTTTTCACTTTTCACTCAGGGTTTTTTGTTGTCCTTTCCATTCTTCTTGACCTGTGAATTAGTTAAAAATCCTTGGTGATTTCCCACATATCATTGCTGTTGATTGCTAGTTTATGGTTCATAAATATTTTGAATAATTTTTGTTGTTTGAGTTTCGTGAGATCTGTTTCTATGATTGTTTCATGTGCACTTGAGAAGAATTTTGTAGTCTGCTGTATTTGTGTGGGGGTATTATATAAATGTTAGGTCAAATTAGTTGATACTATGTTATTCGGGCCTTACATATCTTTGATGATTTTTTTTTGTCTGCTTATTCTGTCACTTGCCAAGAATGTTATCAAGCATCATTGTGACTGCCTGTCTTTCATCAGATTTCACTTCTCATACTTCTTTATTTTAGTATTTTTTTTAGTTTGTCAGTGGACCTTAATTTTATTCATATGTGGTAATAGGAATCCGATCCAGTGCCTCACACATGCTAGGCAAGCACTCCACCACTAATTTACAACCCCAGCCTTCATACTTTATTGATCTCCTGATTTAACTTTGTTGATTTTCCAAAATTCTCTCTTTTTCTCTTTTCTATTTTATTTCCTTTCTCCTGTTTACTTTGGATTTAGTTTGCTTTTTTTTTCAGCATCTTAAGTTGTGAAGATTATTGACCTATGATTTTTGTTTTTTAATGTATGCAGCTTTATATTTTTCTCTAAGCATTGCTCTAACTGAATTTAGTAAGTTTGTTAATTTTTTGTTTTTTTAATATATTTTTTATTTTTTAATTTTCTTTTTGTAGTGCTAGGGATCAAACCTAGGACTTTGTGCTTGCAAGGCAAGTATGCTACCAACTGAGCTATATCCCCAGCCCTACTTTCTGTTTTTCAGCCTGTTAAAACAGTAAAGTTTGGTTTGCTGTTACTGTTATAAAATGCATCTTTACAAATTATGACTTATAAAATGCCAGGGAAAGGAGTTACTAAATTTTTTTTTTTGCTTATAGTTATTACTTACATATTTTATAGCTCTAAATGGATTCAAGTTACCATCTACATTGTATGTCCTCTCAATTCAGCCTACTGGACACATTTAGTACTTCTTATAGGACAGGACTGCTAGCAAGTGCTTTTTCAGTTTCTGTTTATCTCTGATACCTTAATTTCTCTATTTTTTTAAATGGTAATTTTGCTGGATATAAAACACTTGGTTTACATTCTTTCAGCACTTTGAATATGTAAACTTGCTGTTTTCTTTTTCTTTTTTTAGTTGTAGGTAGACATAACTTTATTTATTCTTTCACGTGGTGCTGAGGATTGAACCCAGTGCCTGACATATGCTAGGCAAGTATTGTACCACTGAGCCACAACCTCAGCCCTATCCCAGTTTTCTGACTCTGATTTCTGTAAGGGTTTTGCTATTACTTCTTTAATTGTATTTTACTTGTTGATGGATCTTTATTTTATTTATCTGTGGTTCTGAGACTTGAACCCAGTGCCTCATACATGCTAGGCAAGCCCTCTACCACTGAGCTACAACCCTAGCCCTTCTATTAATCTTACTGAGCATCCCTTATATGGAGTGAGCTTTCTGCTTTCAATAAAGTTCTCTTAATATTTTTTCATTGGTAGTTTATCTGTGATGAATGTAAGTGTGTATCTTTTATAGTGTATTTGTATTGGAGTTCATAAAGACTTTTTGGATGTTTTTGGACATTACTTAAATATTCTATCCTTTTCTCTCCTGCGTTCCCCATTATGCATATGTTGGTATGCTTAATGGTTATCATGTAGGTCTTTGAAACCTTGTTGAGTTTCTCCAATTCCATCCTGCAAATGCAATAATTTATTCTCCCCTATAACTAATATTCCACTGTATATGTATATACCACAGTTTTTTATTCATTAAAGGGTATCTAGGTTGGCTCCACAATCTAGCTATTGTGACCAGAGCAGCTATAAACATTGCTTTGGATGTGCCACTGTAGTATGCTGATCTTAAGTCTTTTGGGCATAAACTGTGGAGTGCGATAGCTGTGTCAAAATGTGAGCCCATTCCAAGTTTTCTGAGGAATCTCCATACCACTTTCTAGAGTGAGTGCACCAATTTGCAACTCCACCAGCATTGTATGAGTGTGCCTTTTTCCCCATATCCACACCAACACATACTGCTTGTGTTCTTGACAATAACCATTCTAATTGGAGTGAGACAAAATCATTGCATTTTTCTAATTACTAGAGATGATGAACACTTTTTTATATATTTGTTAATCACCTGTATATCTTCTTCTGTGAAGTGTCTGTCCAGTTCCTTAGCCCAATTATTGATTGAGTTCTTTGGGCTTTTGTTGTAAATTTTTTTAGGTTCTTCACAAATTTTGGAGATTATTACTCTATCTGAAGTGCCTGTGGAAAAGATTTTCTTCCATTCCATGAGGTCTCTTTTCACATTCTTGTTTTTGCTGAGAAAGATCTTCATAGTTTGAATCCATCCCATTTATTGATTCTTGCTTTTATTTCTTGCTCTCTGGGAGTCTTGTAGAAAGTCTGGTCTTAAGCCAACATGATGGAGATTTGGATCTACTTTTTCTTCTATTTCGTGGAGTGTCTTGAGGGCTGATCACTGTCATGTCAGGAGTGTTGAAGGCCAGAATATTCACTTTTTAAAAAACAGAATTGAATATATAGAATGAGTAAAATCACAATATGCACAAATTTTTAAAAGCTCGAGAATGCCTTACATATCACCAAAATCAATATAATTCAGTTTGCATAAGTGCTAGAAAGACCCCATAATACTTTTTCTTATAATCTTGAAATATATATATATATATATATATATATATATATATGCTTTTAAACAAAATATTCACTTTTTGAAGCAATATTCAGCAGGATAAAATTAAGATAAAAGATTCATCTTTTAGGTAGAAAAATTCCAGTCCTGGCTAGCTCCACTTCCCAGCATTATAAAGGGGTTTCTCTAATATTTTTTCTTTTCTTTTTGATTTCTTTGATAACAGTTGTAGTCTAAACACTACTCAAGATAGTAATCTGATGGGTCTTGTGAAAGGCAACATAGCCAGGTGGGAGAAATGTCTTAGAACAGAACACTGGAGATCTGGATTCTTGTTCTGGTTTCAATACAGTTGGTTTGCATATTTTAAAATTTCCTGGCCTTGTTTCTTTGAATAAATAATGGAGACAATAATAGTGCTTTAATTCCCCAGGATGATTGTGGAATAAAATTTTCCCAGAAGGATCTCCAGACATTCTCTCTAGTGGCAGTGATGTCATTGATCTCTTATAGCTTATCATATATTGATGTTTTTTTTTCAATTTCCAAGCCAGTTGCCTCAAAACTTTTTGCTAACTGCCACTAATTTGCACAAATTTTGCAATTTGAAAGAACAGAGCCAATTCCTCCAAGCCTCAATCTGCTCCCCTGGTACAACTCTCCACATCCCATTTCTGAGAAAAGCAGAGATAGTTAGTGGTATTGAGTACAGGATTTGAGCTCCTGACCTTGGGAAAGATACTTTGGCTCTGTTAGCCTCAGTGTTTCTATCTGTATCAATAACACTCATCTGTCATCATTGGTAAGATGGTGTTACTGTGAAAGACTGTGCCAAAGTGAGTGCTCAATTCTTAGAAGGTATTGCTTATTTTCCCCCTAGGTTTTCCTATATTCTTGCTAGATTGAATAAACCCATGTGGCTTGAAACAGAAAATAAAAATAGCCTCTCCCCATGTCTAGTCATATTCATATATCTTCAGGACACCAGGGTCTTGGAAAAGGCACTACTGGGCTCTGTTAGCCAGTGCTCCTTATGGACCCTCAATATGTTCTCAAATAACAGGGCTCCATTGTGCTGCATTTAATCCCTGTCTCCTTTCTATCATAGTGAGAAGGGTGCAAAGGTGAGACTAGAGTCAGATGTAGTTCCTAATCCATCTGCTCCACTTGGCTGCTCTCATCAGGTCTCAGGTTTCCCACTTTTCCTTTTCTGCTTAGACTTGTGCAGGGTGGTATGTAATGGTTAATTGGGGTCCAATTATAAGTGTTAAGGGGAGATCTAATAAAGAGGCAAGCACACAGGATGGTGAAGAGCAAGAAGTGGCTCTCATGGAAAAGCCAATCCAGTTTACTATCTATTCCATGGTTATATCAAGTTACACTTGGTTACATAGTACAGTTATCTTTGTTCATGTCCAGATCACATAACCTGCTTGCTTCTCAGAGTCCACTGGGACCAAAGTTTATTATAATAAGATAATGTCTATAGGCCTCAAGGACCGAGGAGTTGCAGAGGATTTCTAAGTCATTCAAACAGAGCACCTATTGTGTCCTGAGGCATTTGCTCAACTGAAAGGACTTCTGCTCCTCTGTACATTGACTGATCTGAACTCCCTGCAACTCCCCTTTTTTGTTTTGCATGGCTTTTAGAATAGGCATGACTAGTCTTCTGTTCAAGAAAGGTGGAGGGAGAAAGCAAGGCAAACATTGGCAATAAAAAGAGCAGTACAATAAGTTAAATATCAATGAACATTCTCCAATGAAAAGCTCTTTGATCTATGTAAAATTTGGTAACCATGAGGTTAACCAATATAATAAATCCCATCTTCCATCATCTTGTTGCACCTTCTTTGTAATGTCCTTAACATGATCAATTCCCTTTAAGTGGGGTTTTTATTATTAGATAAATGTAAATGACACATATTATTAAATTCTGACATCCCTTATGATGTAACATCAGAAAATAACAAATAGCCACTGTATTATCAATAATAGATTGATGATACGAATTTCAAAAGAATTAACGATTTTTGCTAACTACTGGGGCACCACCAACAAGGATACAATAACACAGAAATAACACAATAATAGTCAGCATAGTTGTGGAATTCTGGGTAAGTTTGGCAAATAGAACTGTAACCAAATTTTCCAGAGTACATTCTAAATTTATCTGGGCTAGTAAATATTGAGCAGATGTTGTTAAAATCTTTATATCCCGCAAAGTCACTAGATGGTTAGAAGACTGATGTTTTCTTGGGTCTCTTGTTCTTATTGAATGTTTCTTTTTTAAATTAGGGTCCTCTTCTTCCAGGATCAAATAAAATTTGGGAATCAGATTGAGAAGTTCTTGACGCCAACTCATGATGATGGATGAATCTCACACATCTGGCGGGAATTCAGACAGGACATAGAACAGCAATAATAATATCAGGAATAATAACAGCAGAACCTATAACAGCAATAATAATAACAGAAATAATAACAGCAGCATATTCCCTTCCCCACGTAATTGAAGTTACAGGGTCCTGCCATATTGGATATGGTGGAACTTGGTAATTTACCTAAATCTTTGGTAGGGGTTCCTTAGGGGAAGAGTACCTGTCCAGGACAGAGGACCAACAATGTGTATTATCTTTATACTGTGCATTAGGAGCATTTCTTGTGAACAAGGCAATATTGAGAGCATTATTAACATGAGCAAGTCTATGTTCCCTTTTTTGTTTTCTTTTAAAAGGCACATTTTAAATGTGCAATGTGCATGCTGAACTAAAGCCTGCCCAGTAGGATTTTGAGGAATTCCACAGGTTAGAATTATATTCCATTGATATCAAAACTTAGCAAAGGAACTAGAAGTATAAGTAGGAGCATTCTCAGTTTTTAAACAATGAGGTTTGCCCATGGTGCAAAGGAGCACATGAGAGATACAGGCTGAGACCTTCTCTGAACAATGAGCACTGGCCCATTTAAGACCTGGGGATGTGTCTGTTGTAAGATGTAAAAAGAAATAGGGGTGAAAAGGAGAAAAATGAGTTACATTTATCTGCCAAAGAGCATTATAATATAAACCTTGAGGGTTTACAGTTTCACAAGTGGGGAAACAAAAGAGTTTGAAATGAGAGCAATTATTAACAATGATATGGACCTGTTGAGAGGAAATGGAAAGGATTTCATTAAAAAGTGAACAATTTGATGAAAAAAATGTGTGATACCATGGCATCTGAAAAGAGAGGAAAAGGGGATTTTATAGCAGCATCAGTAAGTTGTCCAGAAATCTTAGTGTGGCTACATATATGAGGAAGAATACTGGAGCTGTATAATCCTGTAAAAGAATTTGAAGAGTATTAAACAGGGATAACAAATTAGAGTCCAAATGAGGTTACCAAACTGCAAGAGGAAATATGAGTTATCAGTTTGGCTATATACTGAGAATCTGTAATGATATTTAGTGTTGTGGGAAATATATAAAGAGCCAAAATAATTGCAAGCTGATTTCTCACTGAGGCAAATCTTGAGGCAATGTGTCATAATCAGTCCATTTTTATCAGTGAACATAGATAATAATCCTGTTGTTTTCCTCCATCAGCAGAGACAGTAATCCCACTGGAAAATGAAATGGAGGAGATTATAGAAGGAGCCTGAGAGACTTGACACAAAGAAAGGTGTTCATCCTGAGGTACATAAAAAGCAATAGGAGCTAAAAATTTAGTTAAGAAAGCTTGAGAATTTGAAGAAAATTGTAAATACTGTAAATGTTAAGTCTTTCTATAAGTAAGATAAAGTACATGAATATCTGTTTTTGTATGAGCTAAAATATGATGACAACTATCTGAGATCAATTTAACATATATATCAGTATAAGGGAGAACATTTTTTCCTGAAAAGTGAGGAGAATATGACCATTCTATTACATACAAGATTTTATGATAAATGGCAACAACTGCAGTAAAGGCATAAGTCTTTCTTGTAAAGATTATTAGAGATAAAAGAACATTGAGTGTTGGGAGTCTAACTATAATAACTGTAAGTAACTTCTCATTAACATGCTGAAGAGCTGCAGTGAGTGAAGCAGTTAACTGCAAAAAACTGGTGGGATTATGTTGTTTACTCAACAGCTGTAAAAAAGGTGACAACATATCAGTAGTGAAAGAAATATATGGTAAAACCCAATTAAAATGTCTTAATAGTTGCTGTAAGTGAACTAAGAAGAATTTGGAAGAAAGAGTTAGTTTGGAACATGAAGAATGGAATAAAATTGGAGTATTTTATGTCCTAATTAGTTAATAGAGAGTTGTCATTGAATTTTTTCTGCGGCCACATAGAGGCCAGATTGTAATAGAATGTGTTGTAATTTAGTTAAAGTGTGTTCTGTAAGTATTGGCCTGGAAATCAAAATATCATCCATATAATAATAAAGGAGAATATTGGGAATAATTGTCAGAAATACTGAAGAGTCTTATTCACAAAATGTTGATATAATGTGGGTCTACTGAACATACCTCGAGAAAGAACTTACCACTGATATTTATCAGCAGGCTTATGATGATTGAAAACAGAAACTGTGAAGGCACATTTTTCTCAATCATCAGGAAGAGAGGAATAGTAAAAAAACAAAGAAAAAACAGTCTTTTAAGTCTATTACATAAAAGAAAAATCTTGAGAAATTAAATTAGGATTAGGCAATCAACCCACATTGAAGGGGACCCATATGTTGTATACATTTATTAATTTCTCTTAAATCTTGTAATAATCTCCATTTCCCTGATTTCTCATTTATGATAAAAATGGGTGTATTCCATGGACAGGTAGAAGGTTCAATATGTCCCTAATTTTAACTGATCTTGAATGAGAGGCTCTGCAGTTGCCACCTTCTCCCTAGACAATGGCCATTGTTCTACCCAGACAAGAGTGGTGACCTTTCACTTTAATGGCAAGGTGGTCATTCCCACAGAGGCCCTTATAAAAAAAGGTGACTCCATAGGCATTTGTAGCTTGTGTAAGATGTCTTTGTCCCTTATAGAAAAGCAAATATCCATAACGTACAGATGAATGTGAGTAATAACTTGTGTGTTGGAAGGGGTTAAGCATTGCAACCATAGAGATCTTTTAGACACTCATTTATTATTTACTCCATTGCCCCAAACTAGGATGGCCCTCTGAAAGAGCCATGCATGAGGCCACATTGAGACAGGTACAACTGTTACATCAGCACTGGTATCCAATAACCCTGTGATTCACTACTCATTTTTAAAAAAGGGTTAATTTTCATCTATTTTCAGTAATAGGTAAACATGCTCCTATAATACTGGAATCAAATTCTGTATTTCCTCTTTCATTTAGGGGTTGTTGGGCAGCAATATAAGGAATGACAATTAATTGAGCTTTGGGGATCCTTTGGGGAGAATTAAAGGCATTTGAGACCAAACTTGAATGTATATTACACCAGTGTAATCAGAATCAATCACTTCAAGAATTATAGGTTTTCCTTATTTAGCACAGTGATAGAGGGGCAAAATTAAGCCAAAGTTATCTTTAGGTGGAGGTTCTGGAGTTTGGGTAAGAATTTTATAAACTTCCCTAGGGAGACATATTTGAGTATCCTCAGTAGTAATCACATTTAGTCCCTCTAGCAGCATGAAAGTATTTGTGGAAGGAGATTCTCTTTAAAGTGGAAACATCTGTGAAGGAGACATCTGCATCTGCAGATGAGAAGGGTTCCTCCTCTTTTGGCCTTGGGTCAGGAGGTGACCCATCATTAGGTTTCCTGACATGTTTATTTTATATCTGCATTAATTAGTCCAATAAAATACTTTATGACAGATTGGACATTTCTGATTGGGCTGTATTTGCAGGTCCCCCTTTCTTATCTTACAGTCCTTTTGAAGATAACCGGGTTTTTTACAATTGTAATAAAGTTTATCAAAGTCATGTCCACTCCTGGAAACTTGGGTGAGTGCAACCAAACTCTCTGGCCTGGCGAGGGGTGAAGGAGGATTGGAAAATAAAGATTCACAGACACAGACCTTGAAGATTAAGCTGGGACCAGGTAGAGCTCTGCTCTCTGATGGAGTTGCAGCTCTAAAGAGTTATGCCAGCAATCTTTATATATGTCTCATTATCAGGTTAAAGACTTTACAATTCTTTATATTCAGGAAAGTTACAGAAATTAGGACATCCTATGTAGTTTTTCAATTGTTGCAATCCACAGTTGGAAAGTGCAATGATAGGAGTGTTGTATAGCTCTCAAGAAAGTCCATTGTTAAAAGTTACTATAAGGCATGCAGCAATCTGGAAAGCAGAGCTGGTGAAATAGTGTGGTGGTCTAGCATAAGAATTCCTTCCTTTTCTGGAGCTGTGTACCTGAGATGAATTTCAGAGATAATAGGACTCTTGCACAGAGCCTTCTCATGCAAGGCATTGCCACAGCAGCTAAGCATCCTGTGCCCTTGCACAGAAATATTCCCAGGCTCTGAGCATGCCACAGCTATGTGGTTATCAGAGACACCCAATCTCAGTGACTGTTCTCCCATCCTCTGTCATGGCTCTCCACAGTAGGGGTTGGGACCCATGGTGCCTCTTATTTCTAGGAATGAAAATACCATTTGTATTAATTTCTCATTAACAGTTACACCAACTTTGCATGTCACTACCAAGCACAGAGGCTGCAGGTGGGTTCAGGGCACTTCCCTGGGTACATGCAGGGGCAAGCCACAAGCCCCGGGTCCAAGACCCTCATCCTGCCTTACCTGTGAGGGTCCCACCTGACCCACAGCACCTGGGCACCCTGTCCATGCAAGCCAGGCCCTCAAGCCCTGCTCTGAGCACGACCTGAGATGCAGCTGTCTGCAGTGTCCACCCCAGTTCCCTAGTGGTTAAGCCTGCATGGGTAGCTTCCAGATGAGTGCCAAATTGCAGGTGGGCAGAAGGGAATGAGTCTGGGTGTGAGTCGCCTCTCTGGGCCATCTGCTTTGGCACAAGTGGTGCCTGTGAAAAGATCCTGAATGGGGAGTGGTGACTGCTGCCCAGGGAGAGGTGACAGTGAGCCAGTGCTTTCTTCTCAGTGCTGGTCAGGGCAGGGGTTGTTGGTGGTGGCTGCCAGTAGTGACCAGGCAACATGATCACCTGCAGGGCAGCTGCTGCATCTCTGCCCACTCCGGCACCAGGGCACAGGGCTCTTGGTGGTTTGATACGGCATGGTGCACCCCAAACTAGTGGACTGGGAAGGCTTCGGGGACCCTCCTTGCCACAGCCCAGCGCCAACACCTGGGATGCTGGTGCGAGGTGGTGGGCAGCAAAATTCAGCCCTGGTGGATGTTGGGTGCTGCTGGCGCTTCAACTGCTATTGTTCTGGAAACCCTCAGAAAGTTGTGTGCTTCACACTGGCACCACTAGGGAGCATGGGCCTGTTTGTTGGCCAGGCACGGTGGAGGGAGTGGGGGTCACAGGCTGGGGCATCACCTGAATGGCCTAGGGTGGGTGTAGACCGGGTTGACTCTCCATCCAGGTTGGTCTCCAGGGTGCAACATTGAGAACTTGGTGAGCATAAGCTTCTGGGTCCCCACCTTTTCTTTGGGGTCACTGGGTCAGGATAGAGTATCACTAGGTCTGGAGGCCATGGATTGGTTAATGCAGTGTGCCTTTAATCCGAGAGGCATGTGCGAGAGGGAAACTGAGCCATGTTGCTGCTTTTTTTGCTTAAAGCCATGAAAAATCTTAAAGCTCTGACCCCACTCTCTACTCCTTCAAAGAATGTTGGAGACCCATTCCATTACTCTGATTAATTGTGGATTGATTAGTGTCTGAGTCTCAAGACTGCAGAGTTGTTATCTAAGTATGACTGACATTTGATGAACTTCAAATATCAAGTGCCAGTCAGAGTCACCCACCCTTTCAATCATCTCCATGGGCCCTGTCCTCCATGTCCTCCAAGACCTGGTTCCCAATTGCAAGTAGGTAATCCCTGGAGCAAAACTTTCAGAGTCTGCAGCTTTGCCAGTCCACTTTTTCTCCCTCTGTTGATTTCTATTTAGAAAACAGAGGTAAGCTCTAAAATAGGGAATGAGGATCTGCTGATTTCAAATGACCTTTTGAAAATGGAGATTGCAATCTCTTGTGCAAGAGCTTTCCAACCTAAATCTGAATTTCCCACCTCAACATTACCAAGTCTGCTAGATTACATTTTCTTTCACAGAAGTTCCCTCTTAAAAAAATGTTAATACTTCTCTTTGGTGGGGTCTTGGAAATGCATGAGTGAACGTGTTTTGCTGCTACCTGCTTTAGAAAAATTAACTGTAGTATATTCATTATCTGTATCCTGAAATACTGTCACACTAAGAAACTGCTTACTCTGGGTTTGATGGAAGTTGCCAGCATTGGCTCTGCTCTGTGTCAGGTGAAGGTGATTCAGGTGAGTCAGTGATTTTCTTTTGATAACATTTTAAAGGTTTGAATTCAATTATGGCCAGATAGCTTGACAACATAACTTTTAAATTAATGCTTATCTTATGTTTTGGAGTCATTTTTCTCCCTCAGGCTTTCATAAATGCATCATTTCATGTTTTACTTCATGAAAACAAATTTCTCCCCTGTCAGTGTGTGCCAGGCAAAAGGCAAGAGGGTTAAGGACCTTGTGGCAGAATTTTGAAAGAAAAACTAGAGGAGCCGCAACCCAGAGAGGGAATCTCCACCATAAACATTGGGGATCCACCTGTCTGATAAGGTCAACTAAGGGGAGCAAATGTAATTGTAAAAGTCGTGGCTGTGGCAACCCCCACTCCTCAACTGCCTCAAGGGCACTGAATGACCAATGGTCATGTCTCACTTCAGCAGACGAGTGTTCAAATTGACCTATGTCAAACTTAACAATATGAAGCTGGTGGTGAATATGCAACCAAGTGTCAGGGCAAATGGAATGTGAGACCAGCATCAGAGGGTCTGGGGCAACAGATGGAATTACACTCACCTAAGTGGCAGTAGAAGAGCCCATCCAAACTCTGGCACAAATGAAAGCACCCAGAAACCATTCACTGATGTGTGAATGCACACAAGAAATTTCATTAAGCAGACAGGTAGAGTGTCTTCACACAAGGGTGTGACAGAGAGAATGGTGGGGGAGTTATTCTTAGGTAATAGAATTTTGTGGGTTAATAACAATCTGACCAATGATTGACAAGGAAGTTCACTATCAATCTAGGTTATAAAATGGTGGGAGTGCAAACTAATGGTGGCAGCAAAATGGCAGACGTGATGCCAATACCATCTATAAACAACTGAATACAACCCAGCAGGAAAAGGGAGGAGGGAAACACAGGCCATATAATCCTCACAGGTGGGAGGTAAAACAGAAAGCTAAAGGACACAGATGTTAAAATTTTCTTAGATGAGGGATCAGCAAACATGTTTCTCAAAGAACCAGATAGCAAAGAGCTAGGTTTTGCAGGCTCCATGGTCTCTTCTACAACTGATCAACTCTGCCAATAGAACTGGAGAAGAATCTCAGCCAAGATGTAAACCAATCAGTGATGTACTCCAATAAAATTTTAACTGCAGAAATACAAGACAGGCAGAGGGTGGGGACACTGGCATATTTGCCTCTTGGGCAGTAGTTTGAGTAGAGTAACAGTAATAGTAATAAAAGAAGTAGAAAAGTAGTAGTAATTGTGATTTGTACATGCTGTTCAGAACAAAATCCCATTTTTGTAGGAAAGTAGAGGGAACAAGATATGAATGGACAATGAGCAATGCATGGCTCAGAACTGAGGAAGAGGCAAAATTTAAATTGAGGCCTGGGAGATTCTAGCATGTGATTTCATCCATGCCTTTGTTGCCTCTAAAATGTTCACCTCATTATCCAGGAAATTGGAAACTGGAAGATTGTTGACCTGTCATCTACTCAGACATACTGAGATTCTGCAGAAGGAGTCCAAGTCATGGAAGGCTAAGAGGCTTTCTAAAAATCAATTGTTGAAAACAAAATGAAATCTATCTCCTGGTTCCTGTGCACCACTATATACATGCTTCCAGTAAATAGAGAAGCAAATTTGGCATCAGCAGTGCACTTATGAAGTGCTTTCAATGTCTCATTTATTCTTAATAACAGCCCTATCATTGAGACAAAATTGACATCTCTGATCTTATACTACATGTAATAAATGAAGTCCAAAACAATAATTGATTTTCCAAGATCATACAAACAAGAGGTGGAGCTGAGATGTGAATCCTGGTTTGTTGTCTGAGCCCAGACTCTGCATCATCAAACTGTTCTGATTATGGCTTCCTATTTACTTCACTGCACTTTAGGATTTCAGGGAGTTGCATTACATTCCTAAGGAGTACTCAGAAGTTTCTGCAGTTTTGAAATAGTGATATGCTGAACTTGAAGTGCACAACATCAAATAGGAATTAAGCAGTGACTCTGCTGTCACAATAATGATCATCTATGGTCTTAAAGATCTTAATACATTGCCAGATCCAAGAACACCTACAAATAGTTCCTAGAGGAGTTCCCTTTTAAGAACAATCTAGTCTTTGGTAATATTTTTTTTTTTTTGTGGTGCTGGGGATCAAACCCAGGGATTTGTGCTTGCAATGAAAGCACTCTACTGATGAGCTATCTCCCTAGCCCTGGAATAATGTTTTCTAATAGTGTTAGAAGGTGTCATGTTTCTCCTCCCATTCTTATTCTCTGAGCTGTTAAATAACTGCAGATTCATAAACAGTTTTAAGTAATATAATTCACAGATCCTGTGTCCCCTTTACACAGTTTCCTGAAGTTCTAACAGTCTGTACGGTCAACACTGGACACCTGACCAGAAGGCTGCTGTGACAGAGACAAGGCAGAGAATTATTATGACCACAAGACTCCTTTGTTCTGCCTTTCTATAGTCCACTCAACTTTGATACTCCATTACTTTACTAATGCTCAGTAACCTGCAATATTTATATTTCAATAATGTTCTATAAATGGAATCAACAGCAAGTTCTTTTAGTAGTGACAATGATACATTACTAAGAGAAATGTTTTGAAAATAAATTGGGTTCTGTTAACAAAATATTTTAGCCTTGCCTAACATTTATAAGATAGTTAGCTAATCTTAGATTTTTTTTTACTTCCCCTACTTCCTTTAAGATGTAGAACATTTAACAGTAGTAAAGAAAATACACAATTAAAATAAGACAAGTTTTGTACCCCCAGGAGCTATAAGTAGGCAGGGTGGCCAACCACCTTTGTTTGCCCAGGGACTAAGAAAACATTCACTGTTAAAACCGAGACAATCGAGGACAAACTAGACTGAGCTGGTTACCCTCCACTCACACACACAACCTCTAGACATATGGTCTAAACAGTCTTTCTTTCCTCCACATATCCTTTTTGGTGAGATCTGAATCCTTCAATACCAGCAGAAATTTCTAATAGAACAGATTCACAGTAGAGTAGCAAAACCATGAGACAATGGAAATAGGTCCCAAGAATAAATTCTGTTTCTTAAAGATTTTCCTTAGTTAAAAATGTTAAAAGGGATAAAGGTATGTATGAAACAAGTTTCAGCTTCTATATTCTCCTCCTGAAACTAATCCACTTGGAGACAAAAACATGGATTTTCATTTCTCTGATGTGAGATGATTTATCTTCATTGCAAATCATAATCTAGAAATTAGTATTATTTTACTTGAGACACAGCAAGACTCAAGTAATTTTACACTCTAAGAGGTTTTAAAATATGGGAACAACATTATTTAATTATCAAATTAAAACTATCACATCTAATTATGAAAGTCTAAAGAGAAATCAAATGGGTGTAGTTGTTTTTTGATGCATATATGTGCATCTGTGCAGTCACACACACTTACAGGTAGATTACATAGCTTTAACATGTTACCATGAGACACATGTGGAGGACACAGAGGGAAATATGTTTGTTGCTGTTTCTGTGTACCTTCTTCTCTGACCCAGATACTGAGGGTTGGACCCTTCCTTCCACAGCCATCATCACCACCATCCTTTCTCAGGAGCACAAGAAGATGATCTGGATCACCAGTAGTTTGTCTGCCAAAACAGGACCTTGAAATGGACAAATAACATCTAGGAGACTTATCCACAAGAATAGTTTTCACTTTCAAGATTAAAGTGTAAAGCAAGGAAAGGAAGCAAGGAGAAGGTAAAGTTCTCACTCCCAGTTCCATACCAAGAAACATACCAGGAATTTTCTAAGAAATTGTGATCCTTCTGCCTCAGCCTCCTGAGCCACAGGGATTACAGGTATGTGCCACCATGCCTGACTCAGATAATATGTTTAAAACTTGCATAAGCTACCACTCATCTTGCAGAATTTCAATACTAATTTATCAGTTTCCTTCTACATACTGTTATTAAGAATTTGGACTCCTGTTCACAAAAGGATTAAGAAAATACTTTTTACACCTCCAGATGGTATGAGGGTAATCAAATATACAAAATAAAATTTTTCTTTCTTAGAGTTGCTTGAACTAACAACAGAATAATTCCACCATTGTCCCTACCTTTGTTGGAAACATGCAAAAAGTAATAATATAGAAGCCCCTCCCACTGATCCCCAGGAATATGTTCCAAGAACCCCAATGGATGTCTAAAGCCATGAACACTACCACCACTCCCCAGTGATTTTTCCTAGGTAGCTTCAGTGTTGCCACAGAGCACTGGAGTTAATTCGTTCTTGATATTTTATTCCCTGGTGCCTCCTTTGCATCACTATCCACATGCTTTGGGACCAGTATTAAATAAAACAAGCTTACTTCATAAAAACATGTGATAATTCAGTAATCTGATAACATGGAAGTAGCATATACAGTATGGAGACACCAGACAAAGGTATGATTTATGTCCTCAGAGGAATGGAAGAAGATTTTATCCTGAGAGGCTGAATCATGTGCCCAAGGACACATGCTGTGATGTGTCAGAGACAGGATTCAAATCCATGCACTCTGATTTCCAAGATCATATTCTTAGCTACTATTTTGATCATTGGTTCTTTTGAATATTTACTAGTTATATATTCCTAAAGATGTTAAGAAGAATAGTAAGATAAATAAATTATAGTAAATCAGGGACATTTTCCATGAACAATTCAGAAATAGTTTTTTTTAAATTTAATCACTAGATGCTATTCAAAAATTTCATGACTGCCAAGTACTTTATTTCTTCACAATGTCAAAAAACAACTAAATTGTACACAAGGCATTTAAAATTTACACAAATTCATAAAGAGTGTAATAGATGATGTTCAAGTACTAAATAACTAGACAGTCCAAACACAATAAAGGATCAAAGAAAAGCCAAAGGCAGGTTACCAATGCCTCCTTTCTCTTCAAATTTAATGAACATGAGTATTGTTTCACATTCATTTATCCAGATAAAATTCTTAAATTTAACTGAAATTTATCTCAGTAAGTTTAACACACATACAGCAACTTCAAACCAGATTATAATTTCTCATTATTTGTCCATTTTAAAATTAATAAAAGTTAATAAATGTGTTGAGAGTGACTTAGTTGTTCAAATACTTGGCATGATAGATTTGCAGAGATAATGCCAAATTCTACAAATCACAGGTAAATGATAACTTAGATCACTAAATTGGGCAATAATGGTTTCTCAATGATTTCACAGATTGAAGGATATTTGTTAAAAAACCATGAGCAAAGCCTTCACAAAGGTGATTTTCTAAATACCAAAATAACAGCATAGGCCAGTCTCAAAATTGGTTCATGTATTAAGTTGTAGACTTCCAACTATAAAATATACACATTGTAAATGTCACCAGAGGACACAAATTATCTCTCAGATATAATAATTTGTGTCTTCTAATAATGGGCAAGTCTAGACTGATGAAAGATCCATGCTTTCAAAATCTAAGAAAATTCTAAGATACTCCATCACTTATAACCTTTCAAGGTAAAACAGTGCATACCATCAGCAAGCAATAAACACAAGCATTAAATCATGAAAAATCATTATGGGTGAAGAATGAACTAGTGTTTCTGTGGTTGTCTGCTTTTAGCATTCTAATCAGTCCACAGCACATTTCCCCCCAGGGGGCTTTTCAATTTATAACTTTGCTGAGGGTGAAGCTGGCCATTTTCTCAACCAGGTTGTAGAGCTGAGTCTGTTATGTTCAGATTTAACCAAAGATAATGAATGTTATAAAGACAGGCTCCCCAGTCCCCTGCTCTCTTTTTCTCACTTTTCTTCTGCATGCCTCCCAAACTCTGCCTCTGCTTTGCTGATTTCTTATTTATTTATTTTATACTGAATTCACTTCCTATTGACTCAAGACCCCTCAAAAAAGCTGGAATTGGCTGAAAAGTATTCTTCCTGGTGGCTGCATGCCACAAGGCTCCCCTGATACCTTCTCCCAGCTGCACTCTTGTGCATCTTGAACATCTTATCTCTGATCTTCTATGAATGTAGATTATTGGAGCTTGCATCTCTTCTTTCTAGAATTTCCCTCTAGAAGGGCTTGTCCACTAACATGGTTTCAAGTAGTCTGCCCACATTGATGAATTCCATGTCTCCTTTTCCAGTCCCAGCTTTCCTGTGAGCTCTAGACCTGTGTGTATGTAAATGTCCAGTTAATTTTTCTGCCTAGGTTTTTCATACATGTCTCAAAGCCATTTGAATCCATATTTCTTTACTTTAGAGAAATGTATACCAAAGAGCTCAAATCATTCCCTGACTCCACTTTTCACTCAACCCATCTTTAAGACCTGTCCATTCTCATTTTGGCATAACTTTTTGATGTGTCCACTCTGGTTCATTTCTTCTACCCTGTCTTAACCAAGGCTTCCAGTGCCAATTGACAGGATATATGCAGAAGCTTTCCAAGTATTATCTCCAATTTTACCTTTGCATTTTATCATTCAAAGAGCAGCCAGACTTTCTTAAACCAAATCAGATCATAGCACTCCACCTGGAAGAATCCAAACCTGTTTCTCACAAAAAAGAGTAAGGTGATCATGGCCCTACTCCTTTCACCTGGGACACCCTCTACTAGCAATGCAGCCACTCTGGCTTCCTTTCAGACCTTGGAACTCACCAGACTCCTGACAACCTTAGTTCCAAATGGTTTGCCCAATGTTTAGCCCCATCTCTTTGTGTCACTGGGTCCTCTTTCAAATTTTGGTATAAATATTTCATCTTTGGGCAGAGCTTCTCTGATCATTTGATTACATTTGTGTGTGTGCTTTGTTTATGTTTCTTATTGTATTTTTATCAGGCTGAATTCAGTGAGAACAGGGACCCATGGAATGTGACATCAAGGAGGCATCTGACAAATACCTGTTGAAGGAAGGAGTGTCTTTTCTTTACTCCAAAGAACTCAGGCCATAAAATGCACCAATGAATGACTCAGTGAAGTATAATGATGACCAGCAAAAGGAAAAAGGAAAGCAAAATAGAGGTGGCATAAGGCCATGAATGTCATCAAAAGACCATGCACTGAATATTACTTCTGTATTAAATGATCAGAATGGACAAATCATTGAGACAAAGTCTCATGGTTTCTGGAGCTAGAGAAGAGTTATAAATGGGAATGACTACAAGTGGGAACAGGATTTTCTTTCAGAGTAAAGGAAAATTTCTGATAGGCAGTGGTGTGTGTGCACAACAGTGTAGATATGCTAATGACCTAGAACTGCAATGGAACACTTCACAAATCAATTTCATGGTGGAAAAATCACACCTCAATAAAGCTGTTATTTTAAAAAATACATGAGAAGAACTGCTGTGAGGCAGCTATAGCCCACTCACTAGACCACATATCCTAAAGAGTGATTTCATTTTATTGATCTTTTAGTCTGCAGAGCCTAGTACAGAGGTGAGACTTACACACTGAATAAAGACTGCATACTAGGGACTATCTTTGAAGCAAATAATCAAACCATTAGACCTAGCAAGTCTTTGGTCACTCTGAATACAGTGAAGCATGAGCCCTCAGGAGACATAAATTCATAGATAAGAAATTCGGTAATTCACAAAAGACTCCCAGATTTGTGCCAGTATTTGATAATTATGCACACATATACAAGTTCTATGTGGTGGGCTGTCCAGCTCACTATTCCTGAACTTCACAAATGGAGAAAAGAAATTTCCTATAATTTAGCAGTCTGGACTGGAACCTGGCTGCAAATAGGATCACAACACAAAGTGCCTGGAGCAAAGTGCCTTCTGCTACATTGCCACACTTGTGGCAAGTGGAGATGAACCATGTCACAAGCATTCACAAAAATGACCAGCTCCAATTCAAGGGCTGAGGTTCATCCAAAGATCCACCTTTAACATGTAATTTGCCTCTATTTCACCTAGCCATTTTCTTTCCCTATCCAGTTATCCACAACATCTGTTTGATAAGGCTTCCTCTGTTTTCCTTCATAGTATGGCATGAAGAATGAGAGGGTCCTGCAGACGAGTAAGAAAAGTGTTTGGTTCCACATCATTCCAATGGGCTGCATGTCTCCCACCCCTGCTTCAAATTTTCATTCTCCTAAGGAACTGTCATCCCATCCAGTCCTTACCAGTACAACATCAAACAAAAGATACACAATGGAATAATATGCAGCCATAAAGAAGAATAGTATTATGGCATTTGCAGATAAATGAATGGAATTGGAGAATATCATGCTAAGTGAAATAAGCCAATCCCAAAAAACCAAATGCCAAATGTTTTCCCTGATAAGTGGATGATGATATATAATGGGGGTGAGGGGATGGGGTGAGAGAAAAATGGAGGAAATTTTGATTATGTAGAGGGAAATGAGAAGGAGGAGGGGCTTATGAAAAATGGGGGAATGAGACAGACATCATTGCCCTATGTACATGTATCATGACACAAATGGTATAAATCTACATTGTGCACAACCATAGAAACAAAAAAAAATGTACCCCATGTTTGTATGATGAGTCAAAGTGCAGTCTGTAAAAATTTTAAAAAAATTAAAAGATAAGATGTGTTCATGTTAGACAGTCAAAATACTGCTGTGTACTCACTTCACATGTAAAAAATAGAATCCCCAAAATATTAAGTTAGAATTTTCTAGAATCAGAAAGATTGAGGAAGACCACTGGGCCTCAAGGTCACTTTTCTCACTCTAACCCAATATTCTCTCCATACTTGTTCAGATACCACACACTTCCATTCTCTCTGACACAGTAATGTGCTTCATCCACTTCCAAGTACTCTACCTCAGTGGGCACGCATCCTGTACATGAGTGCCCAAACATATCAGCTGTTGCAATCAACTTTTAGTGGCCTACATTTGTCTGTTAACACACTTGTTCCTGCCCATGCCCAAATGATTTCTTTTTTCCAGTCTATAACTTTCTGGCAGACCTGACCATGAAGAATTCCAATGCCCTGGTATAAGACACGCATCACCTTGAGCTCCAAGTATAGCTCTTCTCTTGGTTTTCTTTTCCAGGGATGAGAGAATAGCCTCTCTTCACATTCTTTATGTATGAGTGTAAAACTTTGGTGACCAATATTTCTCCCTAAACACCTGGGATAAGAAGAGATATGATCAGATCACCATGATGGACACTCTTTTAAGTACCAGTGCAGACTGAATCCCAGTGATCCTTAACTCTTTCTTAGATGTGACAGGCATCTTGGAGCACTATAAGAAGTTGTGCTTAAGGGCCATGCCTAGGTGTGGATCCAACTACTTACCCTTGTAAAATCTTCCCAACTCCCTGTTACAACATGCCCCTGGTCAGAATCAAAAGACATTTGCCCTTTAGGAAATTTGGAGTTTTAAGAGTTAAGTTTCAAAGATTAAATGAGCATAATTAGCTACTTCTTAAATGAATGAGTTAACAAATGATGAAATGACCTGTATCTGACACTGAAAGTCCAACAATGAAACTGATAAAAGTCACTCATATTTGAGTAGGAAATGAACTGCATAAGAGATGCATGGTTGTGGTGCCTTCCTAATTACCCAGCCAATATTAGAAAGGTTTCAGTTTCCCAAGAACATTGTCACTGTGGGAGAAGTAAAGGGTGTTGTCAGGTGTGGGTTGGCCTCTCAGGAAGGGAGTGAGTGCATTGGTGCCCCTTTGCTCAGACACCGGGAGCCAGGTTCTGTGACACAGACTCAATTTACTCAGGAAGTGCAATAGTTTATATATGAAGTGAGAACAAATCATATTAATGAGATAGCCAGGCCACTGCTCAGGTTACATGTTTACACTACCATACTACAGGGAAGAGCAGATCTCTACTGGGGACCAGGGAGGCCCAAGAGGCATGGGGTCATCACAGAATGTTCTCATGTGACATGATGAGAGCCCAGTGTTCTGTGCTCAAGCCCAGCCCATACCTTGGATCCATGCCTGGTACACCCCAGGATTCTCCTCATTTTCCCCCTTTTCCTTTTTTTCCATCATAACCTGAGTTAACATGACCTGTCTAGTTTCAATTTTTGAGGTTCTTTTACAAAGGCAGCGAATACATAAAATGATATTACAATGCCAGCAGGGGAAAGGCCAATTAACATATTTACAGGATCAAATATGGAGGTGGTTTTGTTCCATAATCATGTGAAGAAAGAAGCATTTAGTACAAGTTGGGTTCGGGTTTCATTGATTGACATGATTGCATGACCTAGTTTGAGCATTAAGTTTTGAAATTGGGAGTTCCAAGGACCCCTTAAATACATACTTAATTCTTGCCTCCATTTAGTCACATTGTCAAGTGTTATCATAGTTTTACAAACATAGGGTAATGTGGGATTACATTGTAGATGCATTGTTATTTGCATAATATCTCTTCTTTCAATTGTGAGATTCATTTTTTGCTGTAGATTTAGGATACCCCCTTGTTTTAATGTATTAGTTTTGTATCAAAGAATGAAGGCTTCACTGACTTTAGTAGCCTGTGCATTTAGCACTGCAGCATTAGCACCAGTTTGTACTAAGGCTATCGTGGCAGCAGTTGAAGCAGCTAGAGCAACGATGATGATAACTGCAAGCAATGAAGTAAGTTCAAAATCTCTTTTAGCACATATTAACTGTACATTTTTATTAAGAACTATTGTTTGAATAGTATGAGTATCATTTGATATAGCCCAAATATAAGGAGGTACTCTAGCTAACAATGCAGTTGAAAACCCAGGAGACCAACAATTGGTCAGGAAGCACTGTATAGAATTATCACAATATACAGACATATTGGTGGTTTGATTAGAAACAATGAAATAAAATGGATGCTGAACACACAGAGGCACATTAAACATTTGTGAAGATGTTCCATTAAAATGAGTCCCATTGAGGAAGAGCATAGCTCCTATATCTAAATATCTTTGCTGATTGTATAGCAATTGAGTACCTAACAGTGAGGCACTTCCAGAAAAATTATAATACATTTTTGTGAGCTTGGGATGGGTTCTGAGGCATTTATTACTAAAGGTCTGGCAAAGGATGAAAGCTGCTGGGTAACACTAAAGGGAGTGTGACTGCACACACTGGGGGGATGGATGTCTGCCAATGGCCTAATTGTGTTTACATTTTTAGTGATATTGGCAGGAATCCATGGGCAGACAGGCAAACTGGGAAAAGAATCTGTAGAACTATTCTTAGATACATAAATTAATTTAACCAGTCTAAGACCTGTGATGTTTCCTATAGTATTATCTAGGAGAGTATCAGGGCATAAGCAGATCACGTGATCACATAATGAGAGTTCAGAAGTGGAGGAACAATTGGATACCTTCATGAATGGCCAAATGCCAGTAGTGTTCTTTTTTTTTTTTATTGTATACAAATGGGATACATGTTGTTTCTCTATTTGTACATGGAGTCAAGGCATACCATTTGTGTAATCATACATTTACATAGGGCAATGATGTTTGATTTATTATTTTTTCCCTTCCCCCCCACCCCTCCCACCCCTCTTTTCCCTCCATACAGTCCTTCTTTCCTTCATTCTTACCACACTCCTTATCCCTAACCCTAAACCTAACCCTAAACCTAATGCTAACCCCTCCCACCCCGCATTATATGTCCTCATCCGCTTATCAGTGAGATCATTCGTCCTTTAGTTTTTTGAGATTGGCTTATCTCACTTAGCATGATATTATCCAATTTCATCCATTTGCCTGCAAATGCCATAATTTTATCATTCTTCATTGCGGAGTAATATTCCATTGTATATATATGCCACAGTTTCTTTATCCATTCATCAACTGAAGGGCATCTAGGTTGGTTCCACAATCTGGCTATGGTGAATTGAGCAGCAATGAACATTGATGTGGCTGTATCTCTGTAGTATGCTGATTTTAAGTCCTTTGGGTATAGGCCAAGGAGTGGGATAGCTGGGTCAAATGGTGTTTCCATTCCAAGTTTTCTGAGGAATCTCCATACTGCTTTCCAGAGTGGCTGCACTGATTTGCAACCCCACCAGCAATGTATGAGTGTTCCTTTTTCACCACATCTTCACCAACACCTATTATTGCTTGTGTTCTTGATAATCGCCATTCTAATTGGGGTGAGATGAAATCTTAGGGTAGTTTTGGTTTGCATTTCCCTTATTACTAGGGATGTTGAACATTTTTTCATATATCTGTTGATTGCTTCTACATCTTCTTCTGTGTAGTGTCTGTTCATTTCCTTAGCCCATTTGTTGATTGGATTATTCGTATTCTTGGTGTAGAGATTTTTGAGTTCTTTATAGATTCTGGAAATTAGTGCTCTATCTGAAGTATGGTTGACAAAGATATTCTCCCACTCTGTAGGATCTCTCTTCACATTGCTGATAGTTTCCTTTGCTGAGAGAAAGCTTTTTAGTTTGAATCTATCTCAGTTGTTGATTCTTGCTTTTATTTCTTGTGCTATGAGAGTCCTGTTAAGGAAGTCTGATCCTAAGTCAACAAGTTGAAGGTTTGGACCTACTTTTTCTTCTATAAGATACAGGGTCTCTGGTCTGATTCCGAGGTCCTTGATCCATTTTGAGTTGAGTTTTGTGTAGGGTGAGAGATAGGGGTTTAATTTCATTCTGTTGCATATGGTTTTCCAGTTTTCCCAGCACCATTTGTTGAAGAGGCTATCTTTTCTCCATTGCATATTTTTGGACCCTTTGTCTAGTATGAGAAAATTGTATTTCTTTGGGTTTGTGTCCATGTCCTCTATTCTGTACCATTGATCTACCTGTCTATTTTGGTAACAATACCATGCCGTGTTTGTTACTATTGCTTTGTAGTAGAGTTGAAGATTTGGTATTGCAATACCCCCTGCTTCGCTGTTGCTACTGAGGATTGCTTTAGCTATTCTAGGTTTTTTATTCTTCCAGATGAATTTCATAATTGCTTGCTCTATTTCTGCAAGGTATATCAATGGGATTTTAATTGGAATTGCATTGAATCTGTATAGCACTTTAGGTAGTATGGCCATTTTGACAATATTAATTCTGCCTCCCCAGGAACATGGGAGATCTTTCCAACTTCTAAGGTTTTCTTTAAATTCTTTCTTTAGTGTTCTGTAGTTCTCATTGTAGAGGTCTTTCACCTCTTTTGTGAGATTGATCCCAAGTATTTTTTTTTAATGCTATTGTGAATGGCCTAGTTTTCCTAATTTCTCTTTCTGAAGATTCATCACTTATGTATAAAAATGCATTGAATTTATGAGCATTGATCTTGTAACCTGCTACTTTACTGAATTCACTTATGAGTTCTAAAATTTTTCTGGTGGAATTTTCAGGTTCCTCTAAATATATAATCATGTCATCAGCAAACAGGGATAATTTGAGTTCTTCTTTTCCAATTTGTATCCCTTTAATTTTTTGGTTTGTCTAATTGCTCTGGCTAGAGTCTCAAGGACGATGTTGAATAGAAGTGGTGAAAGAGGGCATCCCTGCCTTGTTCCAGTTTTAGTTTTCAGTTTTTCAGCATTTAGAAAGATATTGGCCATGGGCTTAGCATAGATGGCCTTTATAATGTTAAGGAATGTTCCTACTACCCCAATTTTTTCCAGTGTATTGAGCATGAAGGGATGCTGTATTTTATCAAATGCTTTTTCTGCATCTATTGAAATAATCATGTGATTCTTTAAGTCTGTTGATATGGTGAATGACATTTATTGATTTCTAAATGTTGAACCAACCTTGCATCCCTGGGATAAAACCCAGTTGATCGTAGTGCACTATCTTTTTAATATATTTTTGTATGCGATTTGCTAAAATTTTGTTGAGAATTTTTGCATCGATGTTCAATAAGGATATTGGTCTGAAATTTTCTTTCCTCGATGTGTCTCTGTCTGGTTTAGGTATCAGGGTGATATTGGCTTCACAAAACGAGTTTGGGAGAGTTCCCTCCTCTTCTATTTCATGGAATACTTTGAGGAGTGTTGGAACGAGCTCTTCTTTAAAGGTTTTGTAGAAATTGGCTGAGAATCCATCTGTTTCTGGACTTTTCTTTGTTGGTAGGCTTTTGATGACCTCTTCTATTTCATTGCTTGAAATTGGTTTATTTAAGTTGTGTATGTCCACCTCGTTCAATTTAGGTAATTCATATGTCTCTAGAAATTTGTTGATGTCTTCGAGGTTTTCTGTTTTGTTGGAGTATAGATTTTCAAAATAGCTTCTAATTATGTTTTGTATTTCACTCGTGTCTGTTGTGATGTTTCCTTGTTCATTCCAAATTTTAATAATTTGAGTTTTCTCCCTCTTTCTCTTTTTTAGTGTGGCTAAGGGTTTATCAATTTTTTTTATTTTTTCAAAGAACCAACTATTTATTTTGTTAATTTTTTCAATTGTTTCTATTGTTTCAATTTCGTTGATTTTGGCTCTGATTTTAACTATTTCCTGTCTTCTACTACTTTTGGTATTGTTCTGCTCTTCTTTTTCTAGGGCTTTGAGCTGTAGTTTGTTGATTATTTGTTGATTTCTACTTCTTTTTTTGAATGTGCCCCATGAAATAAATCTTCCTCTAAGTACTGCTTTCATAGTGTTCCAGAGATTTTGATATGATGTGTCTTTGTTCTCATTTACTTCTAAGAGTTTTTTTTATTTCCCTCCTGATGTCTTCTGTTATCCATTCATCATATAATAGTGTATTATTTAATCTCCAGGTATTGGAGAAGTTTCTGTTTTTTATTCTGTCATTTATTTCTAATTTCAATCCTTTATGATCTGATAGAGTACAAGGTAGTATCTCTATCTTCTTGTATTTGCTAACAGTAACTTTGTGGCATAAAATATGGTCTATTTTAGAGAAGGATCCATGTGCTGCTGAGAAGAAAGTGTATTCGTTCTTTGTTGGATGGTATATTCTATATATGTCCGTTAATTGTAAATTGTTGATTATGTTATTGAGATCTATGATTTCTTTATTCAATTTTTGTTTGGACGATCTATACAGTGGTGAGAGAGGTGTGCTAAAATCGCCTAGTATTATTGTATTGTGGTCTATTTGATTTCTGGCATTGAGAAGGATTTGTTTGACGTACGTGGATGAGCCAATGTTCGGGGCATAGATATTTATGATTGTTATATCTTCCTTATTTATGCTTCCCTTAAGCAGCTGTAATGTCCTTCTTTATCCCTTCTGACTAGTTTTGGGTTGAAGTCCACATTACCTGAAATGAGGATGGCTACTCTAGCTTTTGTGCTGTGTCCGTGTGCATGGTATGTTTTTCCCCATCCTTTCACCTTTAGTCTATGGGTATCTCTTTCTATGAGATGAGTCTCTTGTAGGCAGCATATTGTTGGATTTTTCTTTTTAATCCAATCTGCCTGTCTATGTCTTTGGATTGATGAGTTCAGGCCATTAACATTCAGGGTTATTATTGTGATAGGATTTGTATTCCCAATCATTTGACTCATATTTGTTTTTTGACATGATTTGGTTTCTCCTTTATTTGGCTATTCCTTTAGGCTAGCGCCTCCTGTTGCTGATTTGCATCATTGTTTTTCATCTCTTCCTCATGGAATATTGTGCTGAGAATGTTCTGTAATGCTGGCTTTCTTTTTGTAAATTCCTTTAGCTTTTGTTTATCATGGAAGTATCTTATTTCATCGTCAAATTTGAAGGTAAGTTTTGCTGGGTATAAGATTCTTGGTTGGCATCCAGTTTCTTTCAGGGCTTGGTAAATGTTGTTCCAGGCCCTTCTAGCTTTTAGGGTCTGGATTGCAAAATCTGCTGATATTCTTATTGGTTTCCCTCTGAATGTAATTTGATTCTTTTCTCTCGCGGCCTTTAAAATTCTGTCTTTATTTTGTTTGTTAGGTATTTTCATTATAATGTGCCTTGGTGTGGGTCTGTTGTAATTTTGTATATTTGGAGTTCTATAAGCCTCTTGTACTTGGTTTGCCATTTCATTCTTCAGATTTGGGAAATTTTCTGATATTATTTCATTGAATAGATTGTTCATTCCTTTTGTTTGTTTCTCTAAGCCTTTTTCAATCCCAATAATTCTTCAATTTTGCCTTTTCATGATATCCCATAATTCTTGTAGATTCTGTTCATGATTTCTTACCATCTTCTCTGTTTGGCTAACTTTGTTTTCAAGATTAAATAATTTGTCTTCAATGTCTGAGGTTCTGTCTTCCAGGTTTTCTATCCTATTGGTTATGCTTTCTATGGAGTTTTTAACTTGGTTTATTGTTTCCTTCATTTCAAGTATTTCAGTTTGTTTTTTTTCTCAGTATCTCTAACTCTTTATTGAAATGATCTCTTGCTTCCCGTATTTGGTCTTTTAACTGTTGATTGCTGCGATCATTTAATGCCTGCATTTGCTCTTTCATCTCCTCATTAGCTTCCCTGATTGCTTTAATTATGTACATTCTGAGCTCCCTTTCTGACATTTCTTCTGCTATGCTGTCATCGGGTTTTATTGATGTAGTATCTAGGTTTGTTTGGGACATTTTCTTCCCTTGTTTTCTCATATTGGTCAACTGTCAGTTGAACCCTGAGATATTGCAGATTTCCTCTATTGGCTTATAATGTCCCTGTAGATTTCCAGTGTATCACCTCCCAGCCTTCAATAGCCTGAATTCTTGGAGGAACTTGATAATGCAGTGCTTCCGAAGAAAGCTGCCCCTAGCCCCCTACTGGTTCCTGGGCTTGGAGCTGGCTCTGTGTGGAAAGGCTCTCACTGGGGGCCTGCACCGTGCAGCTGGCTGTGTGGGAGGATCCCACCACTGGAGTGTGGAAGGCTACCTGGTGAAGACTCTAGCTGCCCTTCCCTGCTCTTATAAGCCACCCCTATCTCTGCCTGCTGCCCCGGCCAAGTTTTGCCCATTGTGGGAGACTCAACCCGTGATTCTATTTTTGTCTATGTCTCTCAGTGCCTCCCCTTCTTGAGTCCTGGGTTCTGGAGCGACTGGAGATGCAGTCACCCTTTAGGCCACCACTTTGGATCGCCCCATGGAAAGAGCCTGCGGGCAGAGTGGGTAGAGCCACCTGGAGAAGTCTCTGGCTGCCCTGTCCTGATCCCAGAGGCTGCTTGCGGATTGAAGCTCTCCATTTGCTTGGGGACTTGTGGCTGGCTGTATGTAGAAAGGTTCTCACTGGGCGGTCTGTTCTGAGAAGCTAACCTTGAAAGGCGCCTCCTACCACAGGGGGCTGGGCTGCTTGGGTAAGTCTCTGGCTGCCCTGCCCTGGTCCCTGAAGCTGCTTGCGGGCTGGAGCATGCCACGCTGGCTCTGGGACTTGGAGCTTGTTCTGATCAGAAAGTCTCTTACTAGGGGGCCTGCTCCGAGAACCTGGAGAAGCTGGCTGTGTGGGAGGGGCCCACCACCGGAGTGCGCAGGGCTGCCTGTGGAAGACTCTAGCTGCCCTACCCTGGTCCGATAAGCCACCTCTATCTGGGTCTGCCACCCGGACCGAGTTTTACCCAGTGGGCAGACTCACCCGTGGCTCTATTTTAGTCCGAGTCTCTCAATGTCTCCCCTTCTTAACTCCTGGGTTCTGGAACGACTGGGGATGCAGTCACCCTCTAGTTCGCCATCTTGGATTGCCCCGTGGAAAGAGCCTGCCAGTAGTGTTAACAGTAGTATTAAATTGAGCTTGATGAGGAGGTGTTGAAGTGGCAGGAATGCCTATGGAAGTATTAGAAGTTATAATAGAAGGCAGGACATCTGTATCTAAGCCTAATGGCATCACCATGGATGGATTGGGGATCCCGATAATTGTTGCAACAGTGCGGTGAGAGTTGGCAGTGATAATAGCACACATTAGTAAAAACAAAGTGGATGGGAAAGTATCACCTTCAGGAGTCATTTGTTGAGCCTCCTGAGCTACCCTTTTTAATCCCCCCCCCAAGTTACTGGAGGTACATGGTGACCTCTTTTCTTCATTCATTTTTCTTGTGTGTTTGATGATTGTCCTTGTCTGGCTGAGGACCCCTTTGTGTCCTCAAAGCAGAGTCTCTTCAGTTCCTCCGTTGAACATCTTTTCTTGTTGCCCTCCATGCAACGTAGCAGGCTTGACCAATCTGGCTGGTATCCAAATTGGTGTAGATTCACCCTCTGGGAAAACACAAGCAAAACCTCACCCCTGAGTTAGTAAAGGGTATGGTCCATGAAGGCAATTTGATAGGGGGTCCTTCCAATACACCAATGGCAGAGGAGTGTTACTGGGAAAGGAACTCCAATGCTTCATGGCTGGTGAAATACTGTGGTCATCAAAGGTTAGGAAATTCAGAGTGAGCAGAATGTGATTGAGTGTGTATGATGGGGGTATATGCATTCCCTCTTTTCCCCCTTTTTCTTTTTGTAGCTGAGTTTTTATAGTATGGTGTGTTCTTTCTACAATTCCTTGTCCTCGTGGATTGTATGGGATTCCTGTAATTACCTTGATATTCCAAGTAGATGCCCAACTTTTGAATTTGTTTGAGGTATATGCAGGTCCATTGTCTGTTTTGATGGCCCAAAGCACACCCATAAATAATATGGCACCCATGCATGCTTGAACAACATGATTTGCAGTTTCACCAGTTAATGGAGTGGCATATGTGAATTTGGAATACGTATCTACAATGACGTGTACATACTTAAGCTTCCCAAATGATGGTATGTGAGTGATGTCCATTTGCCATAACTTATTAGGTGAGAGGCCCCTAGGATTTACACCTTGTGGCTGTTATAGTCCCAAAGGCAACAGAGGGGCACATTTAGTGCATGCTTGTGTGAGATGCCTGCATTGTTGGATAGTCAATTGGGGATATAAAGTTTTTATAGACTTACTGGAAAAATGGAACTTGGCATGTAACTCACGTGCTTGCTGTAAGGCTTCTTGTTGTGTTAACATTATTTTTTATCAATTTCATCATTACCTTCAGAAATAGATCCTGGCAAATAGGAATGTGCTCTCACATGTTGTATATACCAAGGAAATTGCCTATGTTCCAAGATGAACTTTAATTCCTGTAAATAAGGATCTACTGCCTTGTCTTGAACAGGAAATGAGGAGTGAGCTATGCCCTTACTTACTTGTACAACATAAATGCTATCTGAAAACACATTTAGAGGCTTCTTTTGAAATTGCTCTAAGGCTAAATAAATTGCTCTTAGTTCTCCTTGTTGAACCAAACCTCCATAGGGGGCTCTGTGCCTTTTAGGTGAGGAAGGTCCATGATAAGTGAATCCACAATTGTATTTATTAGCATCTGTAAAAAGGGTTGCAGCCCCTGGAATAGGTTTACCAGTGGGCTAACAAAAGGGAGTGGGTTTCAATTATAATGTTTTTAATCCCTGTATAAATCTGTCAGGAGGATAATGTAAATTGATAATGCCTGGGAATCCACTAATTAGAGTCTGGAAAAGTGGTTCAGTTATAATAAGGTGATCTATTATATGTTTTTTCTAATGGCATGATACAGATATCAGGGTCCTTATTAAAGACCTTTTGAGTTACATTTAGTAACTGTAGGCCCAGAAGCCCAAAAAGCTGTATAAAAGGTGTAATTTTGTGTATTTTGCTGTAAGCTAAATGCACCCAATATATTGGACCTTGTTGATATAGCACCCATATTTGTAACCCAGGTGTGGCTATGCAAATGAGACTTGGATCATATCTGATTAACTGAACTTTCTTTAAAACATCATTTTTTTTGCTAATAACTTCTTTAGCTTGGGTTGTTAGATGTCTCTTTGAAGTTGGGTTGGCATTCCCCTTTAATAAGCTAAATCATGCTGCTAACTGAGCAGTGGAAATAGGAATAAAACTCCTTAACCAACTGATTTGGCTACATAATTGTTGCAGTTCAGCTAATGAATCACAGTTTTGTACTAACAGTTGTGGTCTTGCCGGAGAAATAGATTTCCATAATTTAAACCCTAAAAATGTAAATGGGGCTACCTTTTGAATTTTTTCTTCTGCAACCTTAAGATCCACTATTTCTAAATTTCTTAAAAGTTGTTGAAGGCACTTATTTAAGCAGTCTTGTTCCTGATGTACTAATAAGATATCATCCATGTAATGTATAATAAGGCATTTTTCTTGTAGGGGCCTTGTGGCATGACTGACATAATGCTGACAAATGGTTGGACTATTTTTCATTCCTTGAGGCAATACTTTCCAATGATACCTTTGCATAGGGAACTGATGATTGGGTTCTTATACTGAAAAGGCAAAATAAGTCCCATCTTTTTCATGAAGAGGAATGGAGAAAAAACAGGACCTAATATCAAGTATAATTATGTGAAAATTAAAGGGAATGGCAGCTGAGTGTGGTAAACCAGGCTGTAAAGTCCCCATTCTTTTCATGTGAGCATTCACAGCTCTTAGATCATGTAATAGTCTCCATTTTGATTTATCCTTTATTTGTATGACAAAAATTGGTGTATTATGTGGACTTGTAGATGGCTCAATATGACCCTTGTCTAGTTGTTCTTGTACTATGAGCTTTAGGTGTTTTAGTTTTTCATTTGGTATAGGCCACTGTTCCACCCAACTGGGATCTTGAGTGTCCCACTGCAATGGAATAGGTTCATGTATTTGTACTAATAGAACAGTGGCCCTTAGAATTTGGGGGGGGCGGTTACTGCATCCTGTTTTATCTTGCACAACAATATCTTGGTAAAATTCTCTATCATCAGTGGTTAGTACAGCATCCATTTCTTGCAGAATATCCCTGCCCCACAAGTTCATAGGCAATCCTTCTGCCAGCAAGGGCTTAATGACTCCCATTTCCCCATAGGGATCTTTCCAAATGACAGGGTGAATTACTTCCCTGGTAGGTTGTAGTCCTCCTACTCCTTGAATATTGGGACCAGTTTTAGTTTTCCATTTCATTTATTCTGCTTCTTCCATCCTGATAATAGTAACATCATCTCCTGTATCAATAACACCTTTGAAAGAAACGCCATCTAACTGGAGCACCATCTGAGCTTTGGCTTCAGATATTGGAATGGTCCACATTATTTTGGGATGTCCTCTTACTTGCGGGGCTGAGGACTGCCCTGTGCCCCATTTAAAGGCTTTCTATTAACATTCTAATTAGAACAAAAATCACGTGCCCAGTGGAACCCCTTTTTGCATATAGGGCATTTAGAGCGTGGTAATTTTGGTTTTGCTTTATTTTGTGTACTCCCCAGCCTACTAGGGCACTCTTTCTGGTAATGGCCTAATCCCCCACATGACCAACAAGTTTGATTTTTATTCCCCTTGTTGCTCTCAGCTTCCTTTAACTTAATGCATGCAGAAAAGGCTTCAGCTAAAGCAGCAGCGTGGACTGATGCAGTACCTAGGTCCTTGGTTGCTATAATTTAGTCATCAATAGAGCCACCCTTAAAGGGAGTAATAGCTCTCCTAGCTTCTGAGGTGGCTCCTTCCCATAATATCTCCTTTAAGAGAACTTCCGCTGCCTCTGTATGTTGAATCTTTTGAGTTATTGCCTCAGAGGCACGTGCAACAAAATCTGAGAAAGGTTCAGTAGGCTTTTGTACTAACTGTTTTAATGACTTAGTTCCTCCTTTGCTAGGGATCTGTCTTAAGGCTCACAGGGCACAAAAGCACACTTGATTGAAATACTGAGGTGGGCCTTGTGCCTGAACAGCTGGTGAAGCATAGACTCCTTCTCCCTGTAAACATTCAGCATTTAACTGTGCTCCTGCCCTATTATTCCTTTCAGCCTGCTGCTCACATTGATCATGGAACCCTGCTCTCCATAGGAGGTACTCACCAGAGCCTAATATCATATGACACAAATCTTTCCAATCCTTGGGAGTGTTAAGGTCTAGACTAAAATTCTCTATTAACTGAGTAGCATAAGGGGAATAAAGACCATCCTCTTGAACTGCTTTCCTAATAGTAACTGTCTTTTGTTCATGAGGATACCAATTCAAAGGTCATTGGGCTGTTCTATTGACATTTGCTGGAAAAGCTGGTAAAGGAGTTCCCCAATTACGATCCCTAGTTTGACACAAATCATTAAAATGTGGCCCCCAAGGGCTGTTATCTGAATATGCTGGAGGAGCAGAAACAGATTCTTCAGCTACTTCAACTTCAGTACTGTCATTTGATGGTGATGCAACACTGTGGCCACAAGATGGCAATGCAGGAAAAAGCTGAGTAGGCCATGTCTGTGGATGATTCTCATTCTCATTATCTCTAAATTCCTGTAGTTTTTCTAGCTCTTGCTTTTCCCTGTTTTTTACTGTTGCCTGGTGACTGGCATTCATACTTTTTGTCTTCCTTTCCACTGTTCCCACGCTCTACTTAAGCAGCCAGAATATCTTGTAAGTCTAAGTGCTTTTCCTCAGGGATCCCCCTAAGGCATGCTAAAAGAGCAGTAACAATTGGATAAAAAGTGAGAGGGTAAGTTTTACCCTCTTGTATTTCTTTTCTATGGGCTAAATGTATAACCCTCTCCCATGATTCAGGATTCCATATTTTATCTAATGCCATCCATGGGGCACAATCTACAACATTGTCCCATACATTTATAGCCTCCTTCTCTGAGACTTTTACTCACCTACTCCTTAACAGTGCTTGTAAAGCTCGCACCTGGGTAACTCTAACCGAAAGCGGTAGATTCCCCATAAGGAGGTCACTCACCCAGCAGCTCTGCGGGCTCCATCATCCTCTGAAGCCCTACATTGGGTGCCAAAATGTTGTCAGATGTGGGTTGGCCTCTCGGGAATGGAGTGAGTGCGACAGTGCCCCTTAACTCAGACACAAGAGCCAGGTCCTGTGATGCAGACTCAATTTATTCAGGAAGTGCAATAGTTTATATATGAAGTGAGAACAAATCATATTAATGAGATAGCCATGCCACTGCTCAGGTTACATGTTTACACTACCATACTACAGGGAAGAGCAGACTTCTACTGGGGACCAGGGAGGCCCAAGGGGCATTGGGTCATCACAGAGTGTTCTCATGTGACATGATGAGAGCCCAGTGTTCTGTGCTCAAGTCCAGCACATATCTTGGATCCATGCCTGGTACACCCCAGGATTCTCCTCAGGTCTGCACCTCATTGCTTGGGTCCCACTCACCAAGGGACATCAACCCCCTGAGTGTCCTCTGCCATTTGGAAACTGAGATGATCAATACCCCCTTACAGACTTAAGGCAGATGTTCCATGACCCCAGGTGTGTGGAGCATCATGCAGTACTCAGGGCAGAACAAATTCTCTCAGCAATTAACACTCTGTCCTCCTGGCTCCCCAGCAGGATGGATGTGGGAGCCCCTCCTTTCCTTACACCCTCAGGTGGGAGCTTATATGGATGCCCCTGTCCCTGCACAATTCACTTCCTGCCCCACACCCCCATGTGCTGTTTACCCACCTTCTCTGCCTCTCCACCCAAGCTCCACAGCTTTGCTCCCCCTGGAGAATCAGAACACCCCAAAGGAGGCTGAATCCCACTGCTACGGTTTGTCTTCAGGAGGACACCAGTCCTGCATCTCAGAGGGGACACAGCCTGGCCTCAGGGGTGATGGTGCCAGCTCTGTGGCTATGCCCCTTTGGAGTTGGCACACAGGCCTGGACTGGGCAAGGCTGAGGGATTGGATCTTTCAGAGGAAGTTCCATGGTTGCTGGGAGAGTGCAACAGGGACTGACAGAAATCAATGCAGAGCTCTCCAGGAAGAGGCAAACAGTCAGAGCAGAGCACTTTATGGATGACTACTGCCTATTGTGCAGCATACAAGCAAATTCCCCAGAGACCCAGCTTAAGAATGCCAAAGTCTTCCACTACCACTTACCTGCACATAAATGCACACAAATCCATGGTCAAACTGCAGAACCACACATGTGCAGGGCCACGGATGCTTCAGCAGAGTCCATTCCACAGCACCTGCTCCAGCTCCCAAGTTGTTCCCTGTAGCTGAACTGTGGCCCTGTACTGCATCCAGTTTGTCTGCTGCTTCATCTTCACTCTTCACCACTGTAGCGCTTGCTCCCTGATCTGAAAAACAATTTCCACATTGTGTTGTACTGCACTTCATGGACCCCTCTTGCCTTATGCATGAACACCTCCTCCTTCCTTTTCAACTGCTTCCAATTTCTAGACATGGTACACTGGCAGAGCTTCATCTGATTGCTCTGTCTGTGTCTGTGACCTCAGAATGGTAAGCTTGGGTCTGGGGCATGTGCTTCTCCAATTTCCAAAGAGCTTTCCAAATTCTTCCCACTGGCTCCTAGAACTTGTACATTTGCAAATGTCCCTTTTAACTCCTCCTCACTGGCATTTGGTATTTTCATTTTAAGAAAGGTCTTTTCCCACCAGGAGGGTGCCATCTGACCTTCTGCCCCTGTTTCTATTTGTTGCCAAGTGTTGGTTCTCAGGCCTCACAAGGTTGGATACCTGTGCCTTTTCTCTCAGTATTCAGTGAATTCTCTTTATCCTGAAGTCCCTGTGGATTGCTCTGCATGGAGGCAAATGTGATATTCTAAAGCTCTGACTTCAGGTCCAGAGGAGGCAATCAGAGCCAAAGCCCAGCTCTGACCAGAATTTGAGTTTTTCAAGAGGAATGCACCAGGAAGGCCACAGAAGAAGGGCAATGGGAGGGGAAAGAGAGTAAGAGGAGCCTGGGGAGGACAGAAGCCCTGGACCCTGTAGGGGAGCAGGAAATGTAGTGGCTGGAGTAGGCTCCACAGCTGGGATATTGACAGAGTGATTCTTGCAGCAAACCAACCCATTTCTGCTGCACATCCCAAGGTGCCACGTGTGCCTGGAAACTTGTGTATAGAAGCCAGGGCTGGCCATGAGCAGGGCTGAGCTCTTGGACCTGTCAGCTGACTCTGAGCTTCAGAGGGAGGAACTGAGAGAAGATTCTCTAGCCTTCTAATCTCAAACCTGCAACCTGAGGATTACTGCACACAGTCCCTGCTATCACCTCTGCTCAGGACTCACCTGAGTCACATTCACTTAGACCCAGTCTTGCTATCACCCCTGCTCAGGACTCACCTGAGTCACATCTACCATCAGCCAGTCTGGCTCTCATCCATAATCAGGACTCACCTGAATCACATTCACAGAAAAACATGACACTGCTTGATTCTGGGCCCTTCCTGGCCATGCCTATCCCAGGTCACATGAGTATTCTACAACCAGTCACTGCCTGCTGTGGGCTGGTGTATTCTTCATTGCATTAACTCCATTGAAGCAGTGATTGAGAAAAGGTTAGTACTGCAGGTATGTGTACCTAGAATTTGCTTTCTGCACTCCAATCTAGCAGCCATTCCATCAGGAAGAGCCAATTGTCCTTCAAAAAGAAGCCAAATACAACAAATGTTTCTTTGATTTGTTTCATGTTATTTATAAATGACATTATCCACCAACATTCTTGGCAGAACTGTACTGACCTATAAATCAGTGACTCCTCAGGGCAAGTCTCTGTGGATAGAAAACAGTGAACACTTACTATGATCCTGACCTTGTCCCTGGTGTGTCCATGGACAACATCAGCTAACTACAGACTCAGGAGTGCAGCCAACAGGGAAGCAGGTGGTGATCAGCACTTGATCCTTGGAAATCCACCATGGAGAGATGATGTCTTAAGTTAATTAGTGAAGCCAGGGTCATACATTATCTGCACCAGGGAAGTTAATAAGGAGTTCACAACTGCTCTCAGAAAGCCTGGTGATTGACATCCATTCACACCCAAGTAGTTTCAGGTGAGGAAACCTGGGGACCTCTGAAGTTCCAGTAGGGCTATGGGGCCTGGAGCAGCACAGGGAGAGGCCCAGAACCTAAGAAAGTCCTCCATCCAGCCAAGTCACAACTTTTCCCAACACATGTGCTTGGTCTGGGTATCTGTAGCTCTCCTCAGTGCTGCTCCTCCCACTGGGTACAGAGCACAACATGGAAATGACCCCAAAACACTGGAACTAAACATGAGAAAGGAGAAAACACACTGAACACCCAGAAACTTCTGCAGGGAGAAGCTGACCACTATGGGAAAGTGTCCAGGAGGATTAGGAGGCAGGCCATAAAGACAGTGGCTCTCATCACCTTGAATCAGAACCCTTGAAGGATGACAAGAGGGTCTACAGGAGAACAAAGAGCCTTCTCCCAGCCTTTTCCAGGGAGGGCTCTGGAAAGAAGGCAGACTGTGCAGAGTGAGTGTCAGTTGTGGGTGCAGGAAATCTCTACTTCAGGGCTTCTGAACCTCAGCACAGCCAGATCTGGCAGAGCTAGGAAAGACACCCTGCCTGTCAGCAGACTCAGATCTATCCACTAAGTGAGAGGACAACCTGGGGAACCATTGTCTCCATGAACCACCACAAGTTGGGCCATGAAGTGCACCACGGGTTCAGAAGCACTCCTGCCCCACACATGAAGAAAGCAGCAGAGAACTTCAAACAGGAGTCCAGAGTCAATCCCCCATCCAGCTCCACCAGGGACAGGCAAGGCTCACTGAACCACAAAGATCAAAGGTGCCCAAGGAACTAGAAGAAGACCCTAACAATATTTTCATAAAGAAGTAACACTAGAGAGAGGGTGGTACTCACCAGCAGGTGACTGAGGACAAACTGCAATGAAGAACAACTGGGTCTTGCATAGGACAGGAAGGATCCTGGAATTTGCTAGGTGACGGCACTCACCCACAGACCCAGAGGGGACTGAGCACTAGTGGGTGAGTGGCACAAATGCAGAGAACCCAGAAGATCCTGAGTACTGGTGGTCAAGGGGGCACTAACCAGATGATGAAGAAAGGACTGAGAACAGAAGGTAGGAGGTGATGGGTAATAGTATTCAGGGAAAATGAGCAACTGTGTTCAAGGGATTCTCACTACAGGATTCAGAAGACCCTGAGCAATGTTGGGGAATGTGAGTTTAAGGGAGAAACCAGAGAAGGCCAAGCATTAGAGAAGGTTAGGCTATATACACTCACACATGGGAGCCAGATGAGGCAGAGAAAAGACAGGGGAACTTGGTATGTGGTCCAGATGTGAATGAGGACTGCTGGATGATGGTGTTCACCCAGACATCCAGGAGAATACTGAGCACTACTGGATGAGAGAACACAGAGGGGACATGGTACTGGAGGGTAAGGGGCACTCCATAACAATATTCAGGGAAAAATGCATACCTGTGTGAGAGGGGCACTCACCACAGGACTCAGATGACACTGAGCAATGTTGTATGAAGGGAAATTAAGCACAGACCCCAAGAATATTAAGCATTCTCAGGTGAAAGGTGCTTATCCACAGGACCCAGAGGTCTCAGCAAGAATTGCCTTAGAGAAGGTAGAACAAGATGGATAAAAGACTGGGCAGTATTAGGTTAGGGTGCTCAGCCAACTGATCCAGAGAAGAATGATCAAGGAATGTTTAGGAAACTCAGAAAAAAGTAACAAAGACTGAGCACTGTTAAGTGAGGGACACTAATCCTCAGAACCAAAATAAGACTAAGTAAAGATAGTTTAGGTGAAATTAGCAGCTTAAACAAAGAATACTTAGCCACATCAGGACAGGGACAATCAACTGAAGAACCCAGTGTAATTGGAGCACAGTGGATGAGGGGCACTACCCACAGAACGCAGAGCACCCTCAGCAATGATGGGTGAGGGAAGACTTAGGACAGGACCCAGAGAAGCCTGAGCAATGTTAGGTGAGGTGTTGTTAACCACAGAAATCAGAGGGATATATTTCTTGTTCAATTTAAGCTTCTATAGATGTCCCACCTCTGGGATGATGGGACAATTGTTGTTGGGACTAATGACACGTTAACTAACTCAGACTGACTCCTTATTCCCTGGCGAGTGAGCAAGATCAAGGCCTCAAAGGCGGTATCAAAGGTTAATGACAATAAATCAGACCACCATCAGGGATTGGTTAACAATAGTCCTGCAAACGTGATTAGCTCATGCTTGCCATGTAGTCCTATGGGACTCTTGCCTGCATGAACCGCCCTCCCCCCCCGTGCCTTGCTGAACTTTAAGCTGATTGGTTCCTACCTAGTCTTCACCCTACATAAAAGCTGTGTGATTTCCTCAATAAATGAGTTCCTGCTGTGACTGATCTCCCTGATGCATCTGATTGTCCTCTGCCTGGAGGGCTGTGTGCCAGCGGTCAGTCAGCCCTACCTATCACAGTCTGACATTGATGGGGAGTGTTCCCTTCCCTTGCCACTGGTCGAGAAGAGCAAGGGGTTTAAGATGCTGAAAAATGGTGAACTTGAGGCCTGTCCTTGGTTGAGGGACAATTGGGTTTGAGATGGCTGGAGAATCCATTCGTGGCAGGCTAGGTCCATATGATAGGTGGAGTGCGGGGCCTGGTTGAATAAGAGCCCAATGTTGCTTGGAAGGAGATTCTGGTAAGTGCCTAGGTTTAGAGGAACCCCAGCTTATCCCCAGGGGAACATCTAGTGGGGAAACTGTGCACCCTTTTCTCCCTGAAAGGAGGAAGAGGGAAAGCAGATGATGAAGAGGATCATTGAGAAGACAGGAACCACTGGACAGGCTGGGCATCATACAGAACACTTTCCCTGGCCTGCTGTTCTGGGCGGTGCCTCTGGAGGCCCCACTGGGGGATTAAGGCTGGTGCTGTCTCGTCCTTTAGGTCTCTGAAGAGAGAGCCAGCCATGTGTTTTGCTGGGTGGTAGCCACATTAGAATAAAGAATGGATGGTACCTGAGGCTGGACAATCTCACCCTAGCATCACTGCATTTGCACAGATGAGGGAGGGAGGCCTCATACTGGTTCTAAAGATGTCTCTCAGTCAGGAGAGGCCCAGGCCTTTTCCTCCTAATGCGTGAGTGTTTGGATCCAATGTTTACTGGAGACCTGGAAATTGAGATTGTGGTGGAGTTGGGAAGGCCCAGCCTGGAGCAAAGGGAAGCTGGTGATGCATGTTCCACCTGTAATGCTGCTGCAGCCACCTGCACAATCCCCATGACAATCAGGGTGCATCTGTCCCCACATGGGTGACTACCTTCCCCAGCCACTGGAATGCTTGTTGATCCTTAATGGTTTCTGATCAACTTTATCCAAGCTCCCTTGAGTGTTGTCCATTCAGCATTGGTGTCCACCCAGGATCCTGCTCATCTGAAGTGGTGCCACAAGGTCCAGTTTCTCTGAGGGTGCTCTATGCTTGAGTCCTAAAACGTGGGCCAAGAGGAGCAGTGGCTGCAACTCCCAGAGACTCCTACCTCACCTGGCTTGGCTACACATCTACAAACAGGAAAACCTAACTTCACTGCTCCTGGAGGCTGTTGGGGTCTTCTCTAGACTGGTGAGCAATATTTACACCCTGAACATCAACCATGACCATGCTCACTCTGTCTAGTGTCCTGGAAAGCCCAAGTGGGTGTCCAATCTCTCCTGGAACCCTTTTGGTTGGAAGGGTGGAAGTTTCACACCAAGACCACAAAGTATGTCAGTCACCAGGGGAAGTTGACTCCAGCCTTGTAACTCTGTACTCTGGAGCATGTCTTGGCCTGAGCTCCACCATTGTCAACTAAGGCAGGTGCCCAATTGGTAAGAACCAGTACCCTAGGTGGCAGTGAGTTTCTCAGCACTGTCATATAGACATGTACTGAGGTCTTTCTATGCAACAGGTGACTCTGGAGTAAGCCAAGCTCCTGTGAATACCAGGACAAGTGTAAGCAAGGATTTCATGAAAAGTGCTTGCTGTTGTGGGGGACCTGAAAGAAACAAGACAGACAGATGTTCATTGAGGCCTGAGGGATATGCTCCTGTCATCTGAACACACTCAGGACTCCTGACAACCTGCCTGATGCTTCCTCTTCACATTCACACCCAAGAAGATGTGCAGCAAGTGTGATCATGGCCAGGTTCCAGAGTGTGACCAATACCAGGGCCAGAGTGTAACCAAGGTCAAGGTCCAGAATGTGACAAGGGCCAGGGCCCAGAGTGTGACCAAGGTCAGGACCCAGAATATGACAAGGCTCAGTATGCAGAGTGTGACCAGGGTCAGTGGCCAGAGTGTAGCCATTGCCAGGGTATAGTGTTACAAGGGTCAGGGACATGTGTGTGACCATGGTCAGGTTGTTGAGTGTGACCCAAGCCAGAAACCAAAGGGTGACCAGGCTCAGGCCCCAGAGTATAACCGGGGACCAGGTCCAGTGTTTGGCAAGGTCAGGGCCCAGAAGGTGACAAAGGTCAGGGCCTAGTATGTAAACTGGATCCAAGCCCACATTGTAACCAAGACCAGGTCATAGAGGGTGAGCAGGGTCAGGGAACAGAGTGTGACCAGGCCCATGGTCCAGAGGGTGACTTAGGTCAGAACCCAGAATATGTCCTGCATCAAAACCCAGAATATGACAAGAATCAGGACCCAGAATGTGACCTGGGTCATGGTTTATCCTGTTACCCTGATAATGGCATAGAGTGTGACCAGGATTAAGGCCCAGTGTGTGAGTAGTGCAGTACCCTGTTGTAACCAGGTCAGGGCAGAATTTTCACCAGGTCAGTGTCCTGTGCTTGACCAGGTCAGCACCAATCATGACCAGGTCAGGGCTTAAATGTGTTGTGGTGAGGGTACAAAATGTGAACAGGTTCAATGCCCAGAGTGTGACCAGGATCAAGTCCCAGTATGTGAGAAGAGTAAAGACCTAGAGTGTGACAAAGTGTAGGTCCTTCAATGTGATGATGATCAGAATACAGTATGTGACCCAGATCATCACTCAGATTGTAACAGAATAAGGGCCAGTTGTGACTAGGTTAGGGCACATTATGTGATGAAGTCACTGATCAGTTGTGACCAGACAGAGTCTTGTGCTAGACCAGGCAAGACCCAGTTGTGACCAGGAAAGGGACCAACTGTGGCCATCACTAGAGCTTCTACCTGCTAACTTCCTTTCCCCACCTTCATCTCTGAATAGCTTTTGGCCTTGGGAACAATCTGAATCCCACATTTCCCATGCTATGTGTGGAGTGGACAAAATATCTGTCTGCCCCTCTGATACTCTGTGGAAGAAGGCAGACCTGCACTTTCCATATTGCAGGGTTGGGACTGGGCCAGAGAAGTCACAATATTTGCTGAGCAGTTATGGCATATCTCAGTGCACAGAGTGAAAATGGGCATCTTCCTGGGCCCACCCTGCTGCAGGTGGTCCTGGTGCCAGGTGCATATTTCACCCCACATCACATATCCCCTTCTTCATGAAGGCAGGCACTCAACTTCTCAGGCATTTTGGCAATAAACACTTCAGACTGGAAAGAGAAGGCAGGAGAAATTGATTACCTGAAGCCAAGCACTATTGATACCTCAGCCCTGGGCTGAGGGAGATGTGACTAAGTTCATGGACCTAGTCACTCCTGCTCCATAGCCATCCACTATAGGCATGCACCCCACTGTTTGGAAGCACCAATCTACCAAGCCCTTCAAATGGTCCTGGCCACCCACCTGCATGCCTATCTGGCAGACACCCTTTTGATGGTTCTGAGAGCCTTCCAGTCACCATAACATCAACCTCCCCTCTCCAGAGCAGGAAACCAAAGACCTGAGCAAGCCCTGCCCTAGACCCTGCTTCTTCTCTGGGCAGCAGATGCATGTTTTTCTGGAGACATATCCACCTAGGTTAGTTAGATGTTCAGGATTGCAGCCATGGTCCTCAAATGCCCTGGACACACAAGGCAGGGAACCCACAGGTTCAACTGGCCCTGCCAGCTGGAACAGAGACAGCAAACAGAGCAGTTGCCTCAGTCCTGGTATGGGTATTCAAGTGGGTGGGTTTGTAGAGCAGATGTCTGAACTGTCTGAGGCCTGCTGACTTTCACAGAGCCTGAAGCTCTGTTGGATGGGGCTGGGATCCAAACTCACTCCTGGCTACCACATTTATGGGCACAAGGTGTGGTCAGATGATGAACACTTCTGATGTTCACCTGGATTCCACAGACTGTGAGGATACCTGAGCCATGAACTCAGGACCAAGGTTTCAGAATCTTGGGGGATGCCACTCAGTTGACCACTACTGACCAGAACCTGTCCATTTCTGGAGCACAGAGAAAAAAAGTGTTCCTGAACATGGAGGCTGTCAGTGAGACCCCCCTGCTCTCCAGGAACTGTTGCCCCATTTGGGGGCTCTCAGAATGAATTGCACAGCACTGCTTTTCCTCTGTGTGACCTTGGGTGGTTCTACACTACTGGGTCCTGCCCAGATTCTCAAGGCTGTTTGGGACCTGAGCTGCATTCTACTTGATGTCAGTGGACTGGGTGGTAGTGCCTGCCTGGACTGCTGAAGTGTTTTTACTCCTTGCTTTGAGGGTCCCCTCTCAACCTCACAATGAGTAGCCAGGAGACTTGGCCCTGGGTACAACACCTCACCAAATGCTCCATAGATCCAAACCCTGCCCTAAGCCATGCAGCTGGCAGAGTTGGGTGGTCTGGTGGAACCCAACTACTCAGCTCTCACAACATAGCTGGCAGGGCTATTTTTCTTGGCCAGTTGGGGGCAGAAGATGAGTCCAGAAACACATGGCCTCCACAACTAGAGGGAAAAGAGGAGTGAGACACAGCCTTTCCTGGGAAACTGAGACAAGGAGCCCTAGAAGGGTTTCACTTTCCACAAGCAATGTGTGACCTGACCAGATTCTGGATCTGTCAATCAAATCAATATTCCAGGTGCCGAGCGTGGAGAATTTGTCTTTCTTCCCAACTACCAGGATTCTCCACAGGAGTAATGGCCCCATTTTATGGGAAAGTAAACAGAGGACATGGGAAACATGACCAGCCCAGCCACTCCCTCAGTTAGGACTGCCCTGCACTCAGGGGACTTAATCCTCCAGTCTCTAAGGAGACTTCCTTGGTGTTGTGGGCTCATGCCTGCTTTTTGTGGGGCTAATCACCACACTTTGGAACCCAGTTGCAATAGGAACACTGGTGACCTCAGAACCCAACACAGCCTGACAAGTGTTTATGGACCAGTCAAGACTTCTGGAAGCAGCATCAGAGTGCCCCATCTAATGGAATCTTGACCATGGCCAGCAGCTAATATCAGTGATGATGGAATGTTTATACCTGCTTCAGGACTACCCTATCTTGCTGAGTCCTTCCAGTATCCCAGGTGGAGGGCTAGCCCACTGCCATCTCAGACAGTGAGCAGCAGCCACCTATTCATGTTTGTGGGCCAGGGTAAAGGCAGGGGTCTGCCAAGAGGACCAGCACACTCCTCTAAGTGAGTCAGTATGAGAGATGGACTCATCAGAGTGATCATCCCACAAGTTCTGCTTGTTGTCTGTGTTGTGACTTAGCTTCACCCCAGGTCTCCTGCACAGTACAGCAGCAGCTCACTGTTGTGCAAACAGAAAGCTGACCCAGAGACTTCCTGGTTATGATCCTGGGTATCTGCAGTACATCACCTGGCACCACAAGGGGACACTGGAAATGGGAAGCTAAGGATTTAGATAAAGGGAGGTGATTCATGGGGCCCAGGGGTCCTGTTGTCATTCTAGGTTCTTAGCAGATGGAAGGAAGTGGTCAGTGGTCAGAGACAGACCAGTTAGCTGCTGACCATACCACAAGATGGTCCTTACCACACCTGCGTCCTCAGGTTCCTCCGGACAGGAAGTTCACACCAGCCATATTTACCCAGGCCTCATTTTCCCTACATTGACTTGGTCCCAAACTTTCTCTTATGCATAACCACACTTCCATACTCTGCTGCTGGCCCAAGTCCTTCCAGTTTTCACTTGGGCTGGAATAAAACTGTGGCCTCCCACAAGATAGCAGTCTCCAAATTAAATGCCCCTCCTGTGAGGTTGGTGGCAGATTCACTGTCTTCTCAGAAAGACCAAACTGCATTTCAGTTTGGTGTCCTATTTCATGTTGTATTCCTCTTTTTCTTGATGCAGACACACAGAACCCAGTCAGTGGGAACCCCAGGTGCAGACTCCTGTACTGGGCCGTGACAGAATTTGGCCAGACTGGTGGGAAGAGAACCCTCTGCTGGAGTCACTGGATACAGCACTCAGGGCCTAGCTCAGGGTTGTTGGCCTAGGAAGAGGAACAGGTGAAGATGATCCCTGCAGTTACAAAGTTCAGTCTTGTGTTCTGAAGTTCTGACACACAGAGATAGGGTTGAATCCATAACTCCTCCTGATAAGATAAAGATATGACACTTATGACTCTGGTCCCAAAGTCCAAACCTAGAAAATCATTCTCTGTGGGTACAGGGACCACACTCCTCAGTGTTCCTTGCATTTGGTTCTCATCTTGAGTCCATTTGGGGTCTCTTTTTCCATTCCACAGAGGATAATTTTTAAACTATTTTTTCTGAAAGGGCCATTAGGTATTTGTGACTGTGGCACTGTCTGCAAGAAGAGAAGAGAGAGGCAGAGCAACTGGGTTAGTTTATGAAAATTGCAGAGTGATTACAAGAAGCCTGGAGAGAGAATGTTCAAGACTTTGAGTATGGGTACATTCAAGGAGCTACCAATCCACTAGAGATCATCAACACTAGGTTTTGAGGGGAAACCACTTGCTGCCACACCCAGCACACCAAAACCAATGGAATGGAGCCACTAGACTGACCCACCATGTCTGCTCCTCATCTTCATGATCTACAAGTTTTCTTTCATGGAGTGTTCACACCCCAAAGGGCTCCTCACACCAGGCATGGACCATGCTCCGTGTGTCTTGCTTGTCTGAATAAATCTCTGCCCAAGACTCTATTGACAGGTCCTGAAATCCCTCTCTGCAGCATTTCAAGGAGCTGCGGGGTTGGGTTGAAGTTCCTTCTAACTTCTGTGGACCTCCTTGGACCCAATATGGTGATGACAGGATTTTATTTCAGAAGCACATAGCCTGCTGCTGGGGGATGATTACAGTGTGGTGACCCTGACCCTGGAGCCACATACACCCCTGGTGTTCCTCCTGAGACATGTGCCAGGCTAGGAAGAAAACTGCTCTGCAGCACCTCACTTTCCCAAGATCTGCTAGAGTTGAGACATCAGCTCCCTCACCATACCTGCCCCTGCCAGGAACCACAGCTGCCCAGAACCCATCTGAACTGACTGTAGGGAACTTCAGAGCAACTGCAATCCAAATGCCCACGGCTAGTTCCATTTTTCCTTTTGTGCTTATGTGTATGTACCAGTGTATGTACCAGTGTGGTACATACACTTTTTGGTTTTGCAAAGTTAAGATACATTTATTTTGTCTGAAGGGAGGTTTTTGGCTCTCATGCCCTCTGCTCCCTCACTGTAAGCTCTGGTTATCCAAGCTACTTAGGGAACTATCCCTCAATCCACAAGTTAACACACTTGCACCCTTGAATGAAAATATGCTTTCCTAAATAAGCTTCCTCTCCCAAACCAGAGAAAGAAAGGAAGAAAATTTACATCAGAGTGGGCACCAAAGCCTTCAATGAAGACTTCACAGAGGATCCTAACGTTGAGACTTGTGACCAAGTGGCCTCAACTTCTTTCAACTGGTCACAGCATGACTGAGATTTCACTGTACCTTCACATATTTGGCACATATGTTAACATGTTGCTGTATCTCATGGGTTGTATTGTAACATAAGAGGATCTCTGACAAATGGGTTAATTTAGAATTGTTAGAGAAAATGAAGGTGTCCTCAAAATGGTAACACATGTTCTTTTTGTTTTTGTTAGCTTTAGGTTGAACTGCCTACCAGTCTGGAGCCTGAATGAGTCAGCACCCTGAGCATCCCCTGCAGTCAGGAGGGGTGTCTGACTCCCCTGCTGGTATCCATACCCTGATCCAGGCATGGTGACTAAGCCAGGCATCTAGCAGACCTTATAGGGACAAAGGGCCTCATCATGGGACGGGACTGCCTACAGCTCAGTTTTGTCACTTCCCCGGGAAACCCAAGGGTGGGCATAGATTGCCATCTGGCTGTGGTACTGTCTGAGGACCTAAGTAATCCTACCAGCCTTGGTCCCTGCCTGGCAGCACTGGGCCTACACTGTTACCCCTGCTCTGGCATCAAGAAGTCCAAATTCCTATAGAAATTCTCCCACATTCTTGGATTCCCCTTCCCAAAGGACACACAGTTTGCTTTGTCACACTCATCTGGAGGGTCCCAGTCCACCTTCCATTCAGTCACCTAATCAGGAATGTTGGTAGACTTGAGCTGAAAGGAACTTTATTCTCTCTGGATTCCACTGTCTGTCACACCTGGACCTGTGCACAACCAGGTACCAGTGCTGTCTAGTCCACACAAGTCCCATTCTGTAGGGAAGAAGGTGGCCTGCCTTGCTTTTGAGCTAAGCATTGTTTCACACTTGCCTGATAGGCTTCTGAGCACATAGCTGTTGGGCCAGCATGGGAGTGCTTTCTGCATAAATTTGTTGTGACTCTGTGCAGATGGTATGTGCACATGTCGAGTGGGTATGTGTTTGTGTGTGGTGCATAAGAATTGTTTGTGCATATGGAGAATGTATTAGGAGTGAGTGTGATTGTGGAGAGTTTGTGAGGAGTGAGTGTCCATACAGAGTGTGCATGAGGATTGAGTGTTCATATGGATAGTGCATATGGAGTGAGTGTTCATGTGGAGTGTGCAAGAGGAGTGAATGTGTATGAGAGCACATGAGAATTTGAGTGTCCATGTGGAGTGTGCATAAGGATTGTCTACATGGAGAGCACATGTGGTGTGATTGTGCATGTGGAATGTGTATGAGTAGTGTGCACATGAATTGTGTATTAGAGTGAGTGTCCATGTGGAGTTTGTGGGATGAGTGATAATGCATGTGGAATGTGAATGGGAAGTGAATGCTCATATGGAGTGTGCATGAGGATTAAATGTTCATATGGACTGTGGATGAGGAGTGAGTATGCATGTAGACTGCAAATATAGACTGAGAGTCCATGTGGAGTGTGTACAAGGAGTGAGTGTCCATGTGGTTTGTGGTTGTGGAGTGAGTGTTCATGTGGAGTTCAAGTATGGATTGAGTGTGCATTTGATGTGTGCATGAGGAGTAAGTGTTTATGTGGAGTATGCATGAGGAGTGTCCATGTGGAGAGTGCATGAGGATTGATTGTTCATGTGGAGTGTGCATGAGCAGTGAGTATCCATGTGGAGAGTGAATGAGCAGTGAATGTGCATGAGGGCAGAGTGGCTATGTGGAGTAGGCATGAGAAGTGAATGTGCATGTGAAGTGTGCATCAGGTAAGAATGCATATACGAAGTATGCAAGAGGAGAGCATGTGAGTAGGATCTTTTTAGGAGTGTGCATGTACAGTGTACATGAAGAGTTAGTTTGTGTGGGTGCTCATGAGCAGTGAGCGAACATGTTGGTGTTCATATTGGCATAAAGGGTCCTGGGGCTCTGCTGTCAGGTCATGCAGTGTGCATCCCTGACAACCCTCCATTCTGGTTTTTCCCAGAACTGCTGTTTTGGGCTGTTTGGTCTCTGAGCCTCACCCACCATCAATCCTTAACTGCCTCCCCTCCCATCCTGGCCCTGGAGACCAGGCCTGCAAATGAAGGAAAGACAGGAGTCCATCCAGTGCTTGGAAAAAGGCCCAGGGTGGGTGGGGACAGGAAGTTGAGGCTAGCAGCCTCTGAAAGTTTTCTGAGTAGTCAGGCCAGGCAGGGTTGGTGGGGAGCACTAATCCCAGTCCTTCCAGATCAGAGGCCCTGGAAGTATGCTCCCTACCTTTCCACAAGATCCACTGGCCCAGGATGCAGGGAATGGTTTCCTAGGAAAAGGCAAGTAAATTATTGTGGGAAGGGGGTAGAGGTTTCAGGAAATAATATCAAGCTTATTCCAGGTCAGCAGGGAGCCTGGGCCCACCCCAGTCCCTCTAGGCTGTCCCTTCCTTCCTTTTCCTTCCCTTCCACAGTGAATCACAGTTGCAGGACCTCACAGTATCCAGGAGGATGTGGGTGGGGTCTGGGGAGAAGCCACCAAACATGGGAGAGTTCCCATGGCAGGGCCCCAAGCTCAGTTGAAGTAGGGCACAGGGAAAGAGAATGCAGGTCTGTGGGAATGGGGTGCATGAGGTCCAGGCAGGTGCAGAGGACTGTGAAAGAGTATGGAATTTGGGGACCTGGGGCACAGGGTGCAGACAGGAGGAGATGTCTGAACCAGTGTGGAAGGTGATTACCTGGTTCACAGGGTACAGACAGGAGGATCTGAATGATCTGGGAAGTGGGGTTCTGGGATAGATTGTCCATGCAGAGAGGACTTCAGGAATCTGGGAGGTGGTGACCTGGGGCACAGTGTCCAGGCAGGAAGAGGAGTCTGAAGGAGTCTTGGAGGTGAGGACCTGGTGTACATGGTCCAGGCAGGTGTGCAGGGATGTGAAGGAATCTGGGCAGTGGAGAGGCATCTAATCTCCTTCCAAGTCCTACTATATGCTGGCAGCAAACAGCATTGCTGGGAAATAGAGTTAAAGCAAAAACTCCTGCAAGCCCAGAAACACCTTCCATAAACAAAGGGAAAGAAGACAGTTTAGCCTTGAATATGCTTTAAACCAGGACAAGACAGCCTCAAAGTCATCTGCTATGAGACCTCCTGGGAGTCTGACTTCCTGTTCTATGCCCACCACTCCACACAGCACACACATTCTGTTGAGGTTCCAGCATGAAAACCTGCAGCAGTAGATCTCCAAGGCTTCTCTGTCTTGCCCCTGGATTCCCCTGCGGGTTATGTTCATTAATAGTCTAGTTAGGGCTTAGCCTATTGCAGGATAATGTCATGAGAGTCAACTTTCTGTTGCTGTGACAAAATAACTGAGCTGAACAGCTCACCAGGTGGAAAGGTTTCAGTGGTTTCACTCCATGATTAACTGACCCTGCTGCTCTTGCCTGCATCAGCATACCACATCATGCTGGGAGTGTGTGGTAGAGGAGGCCTGAGGTCCTCATGACAGTTGGGATGCAAAGAGACAGTCAAGGCCAGGTCCAAAAGCCCTGGCCTCCTTCCACCATTTCCTGCTTTCTAAGATTTCCACCTCTCCCAAGAGTGACACCAACTGGGGACCAACTTCCATACATGTGCCTCAGAGTGGAAACTCTTCTGGAGTTCAGCAGGGCACAGGTGGCCAACTGAAGCAGGTTGTGCACAAGGGCTAAGTTGTGATCAATAAAGAGACAATGGGTTAAGAAGGCTTCAGCCATCTATCCCCATATTTTTGCTGCTGCCACTATTCTGTCCCACACACATATTGTTTTACAACCTAGATCATTAGCTCATGAACTTTCTTGTCAGTCATTTATCAGTTCATTTTTAGCCTGCAAAAGTCTACAACTTGAGAATACCTCCCCAGATATTCTCTCTCTGTCTCTGTCTCTTTCTCTGTCTCTGTCTCTCTCTCCCTAACCCCACAAGGCATACATATTGCTTATCTGCTGAATAAAATTTCTTGTGTAATTTCCTGCATCTGGAGTGGTTTTCTGGGTGCTTTCAGTCTAAGGGTGTGCTGGCAGGCACTAGTTTCTGACTGGATGACATGATCAGAAACCCATAGGCCCAGAGAGACTTTACAGTACAACCCAGCTGATAGAGGACTTGGGTAGGGTCACCTCATCTGAACCCATCCCTTTCCCTCTTACAGTCTGAATATGTGATGCCCTAAATTTATGTTGATGCCTCAACTCCAATGTGATGTTATCTGGATGACCTTTTGGAGGTCCTAGGTCAGGAGCATAAACCTTCCTGAGTGCCTCATATTCAGGCTCAGTGAGTTTCCTGTCCTGACCACAGCTGAGGCGCAGTGAAATGACAAGACTTTCAATCTGTTGTGCCTTGGTCTTAAGCTCCAGCATCTAGAACCCTAGGCATGAATTTTTGTGGTTTCTGAGCTGCCTGGTTTATGATTTGTTGGGGAAGCCTGAATGAACTAAGATATCTGGAACTGGGTGTGGCCTGGCTATACAAACACATGAAATGTGGAGATGTATTTGAAACTGAGTGAATGGGATGCAAACACAGGAGGTCTGAAGTGCATGCTGGAGAAAGTCCACAATGCCACACACAGACCCTTCCTAAGAAAAGTCGGATACAATTTCTCAGGAACTCTGTAGACTGCAGCAAAGGGATTGCCAGTTCAAGGGCAGCCTCAGCAACTTATCCAGGCCCTGTCTTAAAATGAAAAATAAAGAGGGCTTGGTGGTAGAGCTCCCTGGATGCAGGCTCCAGTGCCAAAAGAAATGGGGACCGGGGAGAAAAAAAAGAGTCAATGATATGTATTAAAGCATCTCAAGTTGGACAACTCAGGGCACGACAGGTACTGGAACCTGACACCAGGTGTATGGCAGAGAAGAAAGATTGAATGCATCCCTTAGTACTGCCTGGATGAGGGAATCTGTAGCCCAGGAGCAGATAGAGTCTATGGGTAAAAAGTCACTTGCATGGTGTGGACATGATGTGTCCACCAAGCTCATCTGTGGAATACTGTAGCACCTTCAGACATGAAGTGATGAGATCACAAGAACTCAGAACTAATCAGGGTACTAATCCACTCTATAGATTAATAAGTGAGTAGACTGCTAGGTGGTCATTGTAGGCAGGGTGTGACTAGAGGAAGTAGATCTCAGGAGTCAAGACCTTGGGGACTAAATTTTCTTCCCTTGGTCAGTCACTCCCCCTATCCTAAAATCCTGGCTGCTCTGAGCTGAGCAGGTTTCCTGAGCCATGAGCTTCTGTGACAATGTTCTCACGTTGGGCCCAGAACAATGGACTGAATATCTGAAATCCTGAGACATATAAACCTGTCTTCCTCTACATTGTTCTGAGACATTTTAGTCACAGTAGCCAGAAACTGACTAGCAAAATGATGAGGACACCTCAGAAATGAGGAGGATTCTAGATGTCTGACCAAACAGGAGTTTTCCATAAGCAGGTCAGGGTGAATAGATGTCACCTGGCACTCCTGGAGGAGAACAGACTCCATCAAATCAGGCTCAAAAAGACATTGAAGGTGGGCTTCTTCCAACAGACTTACCTGAAGCTGTGCTGAAAGCTGACTCTACAGGAATTAGAATTAGGTGTTCAGTTCTGTGGGCATTGAAACCCTTTAAATTGTCTTGGGTTTTCAGGCTATTGTAAGTAGTCTGTCCACATGGCATCATGAAAGTCACACTGAGTTTGTTGGAAAGTGAGTGTATCCAAATCTTCCCAAGTTTCCACACAACTAATGACCTGGGCATACAGATAAGACCCATGATGTTATTCTGACATTAGCTGGAATAGGATTCACCCATAGACTTCACTATGAGAGACAAGTTGCCTAGGACTCAGTGGAGAGTGAGCACTGGTGGCACCAGTGTACCCACCTACAATACTAAGAGTGAACTGAGCCCTGGCTGGAGAGAAGCATTCACCCACAGAACCCAGAGGATTCTGAAAAATATTGCATGAGGGGAGATTAAGGACAGGATGCACAGAACCCTGAGCACTGGTGTGAGAGGGGACCTCACACACAGTACTCAGAAGACCATGAGAAATGGTGGGGTAGATGAGTTTAAGACAGACAAAACAAAGGACAGACTAAGCAAAGACAGGATATTTATGATCACACACAAGGACTAGAGGAGACTGAGAAAAGATTGGCTATGGGAACTTAGCACATGACCCAGAGGCAACTGAGCACTGCTGGGAGAGGGACATTCACCAAGAGTTCCCAAGTATTCTGAGCACTGCTGGATGAGGAACTCTTTTACAGCGAACACAGCAGAGACAGAATTGAAAGGTAAGGGGAAATCCAAAACAATATTGAGGTACAACTGAGCACCTGTGTGCAAGTGATGTTCACAAAAGTATTCTGATGACATTAAACAATGGTGACATGGGAGATTAATGACAGGGTCAGGGAAGACTGAGCACTCTTGTGTGAGGTGTGCTCATCCACAGGACTCAGAGGAGTCTGAGCAAGGATTACTTTGGGGAACCTGGAACAGGACAGAGAGAAGTCTGAGAACTCTAGGGCAAGGGGTGCTTACCAAAAGGACCCAGGTAAGAATGAGCAAGGAATGATCAAGTAATTTAGAAAGAAAAAAAATAGAGAAGTCTGTGCACTCTCATATAAGGGGAACTCACCCACGAACCCAAAGTAGACTGAGTAAGGATAGATTGGGCAAATTTAGTAGATTTAGCAAGGAATGCTGAGCCATGTTAGGAGAAAGGCTATCACCAAGAGGAACCAGTGGAATCAAAGCACTAGTGTGTGAGGGGTGTTCACCCAAAGGAGTCAAAAATCCTGAGCAATTTTGGATGAGGGGTGATTTAGGATAGGACCCAAAGAAGACAGAGCACTGGTGGGAGAGGTACGCTTCCCCAGAGATCTCAGAATTGGTGAGGAGCCTGATCAATGGTGGTTGAGAGGAGAATTAGGGTAGAACCTAGAGTAGATAGATGTGGTGTGGTTTACCATAGGGTCCAGAGGAGATGGAGTTCCTTTGGGAGAGAGGTTCTCACACATTGTGTCAGAATTTTGGAACCTGTTTGAGAGTGTACCTCGGGCCAAATTTTCAGTGACCTCAGGAATGGAGGGAATGATCCCATATCAGAAGTCTAAAGCAGTCCTCAAAAATGTTGGGACTTTGTCCTTGGTCAAATTTCTCACTGTCCCTTGAAGGTATGCATTGTGCCTGACTCAGAGTTTCTAAGATGTTCCTCTCTTGAAAAAGTGCATACAATGACATATCAGATACAATTCTAAAAAAACTTAAATATGTGCTTTCCATCCACTGTTCAGAAAGATGTAAAAAATCCTGGCCAACTATCATCACCTATAAGAAAAAAGCCACTTGAGCAATGCTATGAAAATTGTTGATGTTGCATTGTGGAACAAGGGGCTCAGTGCTGAGGAAATTGACATGCATTACAATTGATTTGGGTTTTCAGGAAATGGTGAGGAGCCTGTCTGCAAGGCATCACCAAGTCCTATTGAAGTTGGAGGAGAAAGCATCCACATCTCTCCAAGTGTCCACAGTAATGTTGGCCTGGTCACACAGATAAGGCCAGAGATGATATAGTGACATTGGTCAGAATGGGACTAACAGATAATTTATTCAGAGAACTGGTTTGCCTAGAGCTCAGTGGAGAGTGACCACAGACTTTGGACGTCTGCCCAATCCCAATACCAAGATGGTATTGAGCACTGGTTTTCAGTCATTGATGAGGAGTCTGTCTGCATGGCAGAACAAAAAGACTTTTGAGGTTGTTGGACAGTGGAAGCATCCACATCTCTCCATGTTTCCACAGAGTGTTGGTATGAACATGCAGATAAAAACAGAGAATGTGTGCTCGCTTTACCCTGAAATGGACTTACCCAGAGATTTCACTAAGAGAACCAATTTTCCTAGTACCAGGTGGAGATTTAGCACTGGTTGCAGAAGTGTTTCTACCAACATGTCCATGAGGAACTGAGCACTGGTAGGAGAGTGGCACTCACCACAGGGCTCAGAGGGTCCTTAAAATTGCTGCAAGATTGGATATTAAGGACAGGACACAGAGAAGAATGAGCAGTGGTGGGAGAGGGGCACTCACACACATGACTCAGAAGACCATGAATATTTGTGGTGTAGGTGAGGTTAAGACTGAACCCAGAAAGACTGAACAATGCTAGGCAATCTATGATCAACACAGGATCTGGAGGAGGTTCAGATAATATTGGCTACAAGAACTTAGCAAATGGCACAGAGGAGACTGAACACTTCTGTGAGGGACCCTCACCCAGAGGACACAGAAGAGACAGGGTACTGGAAGGTAAGGGGCAGTCCAAAACAATATTCAGGGCAAACAGAGCATTTGTCTTCATGGAACACTCCCTAGAGGACTCAGATGATATTAAGCAATGGTGTGTGAAGGGAGATTTAGAACAGGACACAGAGGAACCTGAGCACAGTCAGGTGAGTGGTGTTCACCCACAGGACCCAGTGTAGTCTGAGCAGGAATATCTCTGGTGAACCTGGAACAGAACAGATAGAAGACAGAGCACACAAAGTGAGGTGTGCTCACAAAATGGACCCAGAGAGAAATGAGCAAGGAATGGTTAGGGAACTCCCATCAAAGAAACATGTTTGGTGAACTTAGCAGCTTAAACAAAGAAGGCTGAGCTATGTCAGGAGAGGGGTTATCACCAAGAGGACTCAGTGGAATCAGAGAACTAGAGGGTGAAGGGCAATTACCCAAAGGACTCAGAGCACCTTGAGCAATGTTGAATGAGGGGAGATTTAGGGCAAGACCTATAGAAGACTGAGTAATGTTAAGAGAGGTGTGCACACCGAGAAGATTTAGAGAGCATAAGTAATGGTGTTTCAGCAGAGGTTTGTGGCAGAATCTAGAGAAGGCAGAGAAAAGATAGCAGAGGCTTGCTTGACTACAGGATCAAGAAGATAGAGAGGTCCTTTGGAAAACAGGTTGTCACCTATAGTGCTTTGAGTTTTTGTAAGATTTTGGAGATTATTCCTTAGGCCAAAGTTATAGTGAACTCAGTTACAGTGCAAACCTCAGGTTAAAGATTTGAAGACTTCCATAACTTTGGGAAATTGGGCTTGGCCACAATTCACACTGTTTTTGATAGTGTGAATTTTGCCTGACTCCGAGATCCTAGGAGTTTTTTCTCTTTTCAAAACAGAGCAACCAGTGACATATCAGACAAGATCTTGAAAATACTTAAATATATACTCTCCATCCACTCTTCAAAAGATGTCAGAAATTCTGGTCATGCTACATCACCCATTGGAACTCATCACTTGAGCAATGTTGTGAAAATTGTGGACAATTTGTGGTCTTCAGTTGTGTGGGCATTAACATTCTTTAAAATTGTCTTGTTTTCAGGTTTTACTGAGGAGCCATTCTGCATGGCAACACCTAATACCTATTGAGTTTGTTGGAATGAGGAAATGATCCATATTGCTCCTAGTTTCCACAGTGTTTTTGGTATGGACACACCAGAGATGGTGTACTGACATTACCCAGAATGGGACTCACCCAGAGATTTCACTAAGAGAACCAAGTTGCCTAGGGTTCAGTGGAGAGTTACTACTGTTGTCAGAAGTGTGCTCACTCACAACACCCACAAGAGACTCAGCACTGGTGGGAGAGGGGTGCTCAACCCCAGGACTCAGAGGACCCTGAACATTTTTGTGGGAGGGAATATTAAGGACTAGAACCAGAGAAGACTCAGCATAGGTGGGAGAGGGTTGCTTACCCACAGAATTCAGAAGACCATGAACAATGGTGGGATTGGTGAGGTTAAGACAGAGCCCAGAAATGGCTGAGCAATGTTAGGCTATCTATGATCACATGCAGGAACCAGAATAGACTAAGATATGATTGGCTATGAGAACTTAGCACATGACCCAGAGAACACTGAGCACTGCTTGATGAGGGGCACTCACCCAGAGTCCCAGAGTACTCTGAGCACTGCTGGAGAATGGATGCTCACCCAGAGGACACAGAGGAAACAAGGTACTGAAGAATAAAGGGCAATCCAAAACAATATTCAGGGAAATCTGAGACCCTGAGTGTGAGTGACACTCACCTCATGACTCAGATGACTCAGATGAGACCTCTCAATTGAGTTGTTCTCATGAAAAAGATGCAGGAAAAATGAGCAAATAATGGTTAGGGAACTCAGAAAAAATAAACAGAGAAGACTGGGTACTGTTAGGTATGGGACTCTCACCCACAGAAACCAGAGAAGACAGTAAGAACAGGTTAGGCATACTCAGCAGGTTAAAGAAAGAAGCCTGTGCCATGGTATTAGAGGGACTATCACCAAGAGGTCTCAGTGGATTCAGAGCAATAGTTGGTGAGGGGACTTCACTCAAAGGACTAAGAATACCCTGAACATTGTTGGATAAGGGGAGATTTAGGACTGGACACAGAAGACAGAACATGTGGGAGAAGGGTGCTCATCCAGAGGACTCAGAACACCCTGAGCAATGGTGATTGAGAGGAGGTTTAGGACTGAGTCCAGAGAAGACAGAGCAAAGATACATGAGTTTTGCTAGATTACAAGATCAAAAGGAGACAAATGTCTTTGGAGAGAGGGGTACTAAGCCTATAAGGATCAGAATTTTTGGAACATTTTTAGTGTATCATTTGGGCCAAAGTTTTATTGACCTCAGGTATGGTTGAAATGGTTCTATTTCAAAGGTCTGAATATGTCCTCTGTGATGATGAGAAATTGTCCTTGGCCACATTTCACACTTACATTTAAAAGTGTGCATTGTGACTAAATCAGGCATCTTAGTAGGTCTCCTCTCTTGTCAAAAAAGAGCAGCCAGTAACATATCAGACAAGATCATGAAAAAACTTAAATATGTAATTTCCATCCACAGTTTGGAAAGATATAAGAAATCCTGGACATGCCACATCACCCATGATAACTCAGCCACTTGAGCATTGGTGTGGAAATGGTGAATGAAGTATGATGGAAGGAGGTTCCCAGTGCTGTAGGAATAAACATCCATTAAATTGTATTTGGTTTCAGAAATTTTTGAGGAGCATGTCTGCATGGTCACATGAAAACTGGACAATTAGGGAATAGTTAGTGCTACATTCACATGAGTACAAAGGATATAAACTGTCCTTTGAGCCGAGTCAACACTGTTCACTCTCCTGGGCCCTGTGGGTGAACAATACTTACCTAGGAGTTCTCAGTCTGCTTTGTTCCTACACTTAATTTCCCACTCCCACCATTGATTAGGGTCCTCTGTATCCTGTGGGTGAACATCCCTGTCCAACCAGTGGTCAGTACCCTGTGGATATTGTGAGTGGGCAGACTTCTGCCACCAGTGCTCACTCTCCACTAAACACTGGGCAACTCAGTACTCTTAGAGATTTCTCTGGGTGAGCCCCATTCTGGCTAATGTCAGTACAACATCTCTGGCCTTATCTGCATGTCCAGGGCAACACTAATATGGAAACTTGGAGAGATGTCAGCCTGGTCATACAAAATTCTCCACAGTGGTCTGGGGCACAGAAAGTAAGAAGACATAGACTATCCAGTGTGGCTCTTCTGATGTGGGCTCCCACAGAGTATCCTCTAATTGGCCTCCTCCTCAGCTGGGGAACAAAGCAGGTAGGTCAGAAGTGCTTTTCTCTCTGGACTTTGCACCATCACATACCTCCATCCTAATATGCACCAACAACTAGGTTCCTCAAATCAGGTGACCCAGCTGGAGGCTCCAAGCAGGGCCACAGACTCACTCAGTAGGACTCTGTACAACTCTATCAACTTGAGGAATTTTCTGTTCTTTTTCAGAAACCTGATGAGACTGTTTCCTCCGAAGGCTACTTCTAGGAGCCCGCAGAGGATCCCCATGCAACACTTCATGTTAGGTACCCCAAAGGGGCAGTTTTCAGGTGGAACTTCACAGCAGACAGGTACTGGTAGGTGGGAGGACATATCTCTCACCTGGTTCTTTCCCTCCCAGAGTCAGCTTCCTGAGTGGACTTTGGGGGCTACTGCAATGGAAAGATTATATTTGGCAGGTCTGAGAAGGATGTGTGTTTTGGAAGAAACTGTATTGCCTTAATGCTTGGTGACCTCTCCCCTATGTTTAATGTCCAACTCTGAGGAATATGAAGGGGGATTTTGTCAGGGGACAGAGCCTTGGTGCTCTCATGAGGCAGAACCATGGAGCAGAGGCTCTGCCATATAAAACACAGCTAGAGGAGATGACCAGCACCCAGAAAGATGCACTGTCCACACAAATAAAAGCTATTGTATTGTGATCTTGGACTACAGGACTGCAGAAATGAGCTGGAAGTTCAGTTGCCTGTTGGTCAGTTTTGAATTTCTGCAAGAAAACACTGGAGTCAGCTGACTATGTAGAAGAGATGATTTCCCTCCAGTTTGCTGTGTCTAAGAAATGGAATCTACCTCCAGGCAGTTCTGGTGGGGGCCCCTTGATCAACCCATGATCAACAGCAGGGTGTGTGCAGCAAGCTTCCCATCTCCAGGGGGAGCACACAGGCTTTGGCTTATATAACCACTCTTTCTGAGGATCACTTGTTGTCCTTGAGGACCCCATTCTTGGAGTCACTGCACTGATCCCAGTAGTGCCCACTAGGCCAAGTTCCAAATGTGCTTCACCTCCACCTGGTGCCACCCTGCAAAGCTCAAGCCTTTACTCACAGTGGACCCTGCTGGGCATGCCAACCACAACCAAGCCACAGCAATCTGCAAGTGAGATCCCAGCAGCTACCAAGGACCACACACCTCCCTTTCCTTCCTGGGGTTGAGCAGAGGGAGCAATGGAAGGGATTGCTTTTCTGATGGACAGAGAACATGCTGAAAGATCAGTCCCAAATGCACACCTCCTGCTCTCTGCTGGCCACAGAAAATAGAAATGCCCAGTTTTGTTTGCTTCAAACAAATTTTCCTGTTGTTCTATCTAGAGTCAGGATTGAGGCAGCCTGCTTTCAACTTATTTTTCTATGGCTTCAGAGTTCTGTCTCCTGGGAGTTCAGTTCAGAGGGCACCTACAAACAGGTGAGCACATCCCTCTCCACCACCCATCTGGGCCTCATGGTTGAAGCCAGAAACCTGAATGTGGGCACCTGGCATTCATAAGCAGTGTGCCTTCTGCTCCCACCACCCATGGACACACACTGGGCTGATATGAAAGTCACTGCTGACACCTGAAGTGCACTGCTTGTAGATTCTCACTATCTGAGAATTCCTCAGATCTTGTGGAGAGGATGAGAACATTTTGGCTGAAGGCTGGGCAGGGGATTGATTTCTCCCAGGGTAGTGAATTTGGAGAGTCCCTTTAATCCAAGAAGTTTACAATTCCATGAACATAATAAAAACTCAAATAGCATTTTGAGTTTATCACAAGGGTTATATATCTTGCTAAATTTAAATTTGTATAGATGTCCCACATATGGTATGATGGGACAATTGTGATTTTGAGGCATGTTCTTGTGTTAGTGTCAACTGGGTTTGAGATCTGGCAGCAGATTCTAGTCTTCCCAGGTTAGGTCTCCAGGATGGATGGAGTAAGACCCGGTTTCAGAAGAGCCCAACTTTGCTAGGAAGGAGGTGCTACTAAGTGTTTATGGTCACAGGAACTCCAGCCTAGTCATAGGATAGCAGCAATTGTGGGGCAGTGCACCCTTCCCTTCCAGAGAGGAAAAAGAGGGAGGCAATTAATAACAGAAGTCAATGAGAAGCCATGAACCACCAGGCAAACTGTGGGCCTTGTACAACTCCCTCTCTGGCTGCTTTTCTAGTCAGTGCCTCTAGAGGACCCACTGGAGGGATCAGGGCAGGTGATTTCTGGGCCTTCAGGTCTCTGAGGAGAGAGCTGACTACATGTTCTGCTGGGAGATAGTCACTCTAGAATAAAGAATGTTTGGTTTTTGAGTTTGGACAAGCTGATATAGGCATCTCTGTGGCTGCAGGAAGTGAGGGAGGGAGGCTACAGGCTGGCTCTGAAGGTTTCTCTCAGTCAGGTGAGGCCTGGCCTTTGCCTTCTTTATCCCCAAGTCCTTGGATCAAGTGTGTAATTGGGTCCTGGCAGCTGAGATTCTGGTGGGGTTAGGGAAACCTGGTTTGTAGTGCAGGGAATGATGGTCCTGCCTCTGTGGCCACCATCACAAATCCTGGTACAAACAATATACATCTGTTTCTATGTGGGTGACACCCTTCCCCAGCCACTTGGTGAACCATGATGGTCTCTGGCCTACTGCACCCCAGCTCACTCGAGTGGTAACCACACAGAACTGGTATCCACACAGGACCCTACTCACCTCTGGTTGTGCAACAGGGCATAGGTTCTCTCAGACTGCTCTGGGATTGAGTCCTGTAATGATAGTTGAGTGGAGTTGTGGCTAGGAGTCCCAGAGGCTCCTGCCTCAGCTGACTTGACAAAACATCTATGATCAGGATCATCTAACTCCATGGTCCTTGGAGGCTGAAGGGGTCCAACTCTCAGCTGGTGAAAAGTGGCATCACCCTGAACTGAAGCCATGCCCTTGCTTACTCTGTTTAGTGGCCTAGATAATCCAACTTGGTTTTTATTTTCTCCTGGAATCCTTGCAGTTGGAAGTGTGGAAATGCCACACCAAGACAACAAAGCATGTCAGTCACCAGGGGGAATTGGCTTCAGACACCTAGCCCTGCACTCTGTAACATACCTTGGCCTAAGTCCCACCACTTCTGAGGCAGGTTCCAAGACAATGAGGACCAGCACTCTAGGTGGCACTGAGTCTCTTGGCACTATTGCAGAAACCTGTATTTCATTAGAAGGCCCTGGAGTGAGCCAGGCTCCTGTGGACACCAGGACAAGTGTAAGCAAGAATTCTGTGACAAGTGTTTGCTCTTTGGGAAACCTGGAAAAGGCAAGACAAACAGCTGTTCATTGAGGCTTGTGGGATGCACTCCCACCCTTTCAGCACACACAGGCCTCCTGAGAGCCTGCCTGATGCTTCCTCCTCACTCTTGTACCCCGCAGCTAAGTCCAGCAGGGGTTACCAGAGCCAGGGTCAAGTATGTGACCAAGGTCAGTGCAAGGTTCATGGCCTTCTTTGTAACCAGGGCCAGGACCAAAAGTGTGACCAAGATAAATGCCTAGAGTGTGACAAGTGTCAAAGTGACTATGTGACCAAGGCCAGGGCCCAGTGTGTAACCATGACCAGTGCCCAGAATGTGGCCAACACCAAAGCCCAGAGTTTAACCAGGATCAGGGTACAAAGTGTGACCAGAGCTAGTGCCCACTGTGTGACTTGTTCAGGACCACATTGTGACCAGGTCAGGTCCCAGTTGTGACAAGATTAGGACCTGTTCTTGACCAGGTGAAAGAACAGAGTATAACCAGGTCAGGACCCAGTTGTGACCATGTGAGGGACCAATTTTGATCAGGTGAGGGTACAGGATGTGAACAGATTCAAGGACTAAAGTGTGACCAGATCAGGGCCTAGATTGTGTCTAGTGTCAGGACCCATGGTGTGATCAGAGTTCGGGCCCAAAGTGAGACCAGGGTCAGAGTCCAGTGTATGACCAGATCATAGCTGTGTTGTGCTAGGCCAGGGCCCAGTGTTCACCAGGGTCACTGACCAGTTTGTGACCAGGTCAGGGCTAATTGTGACCAGGTCAGGGCACAATAAGGACCAGCTCATGTTACACAGTGTGAATACTTTCAAGGCCAGAGTATGACCAAATTTATGACCTAGTTTTTGACCAGTGTATGGGCTCAAAAAGTGACAGAGGCCTGGGCCTGGTGTGTGACCATGGTCAGGATACAGAGTATGACCTGAGTCAGGCCCAGTTGTGACCACATCAGGGCCCTGTGTATGAACAGTTCAGGTCACTGTGTTTGAATGGGTTAGGACCCAGATGTGACCAGGCAAGATCCATTTGTGACAAGGTCAGTGCACACCTTGAGTACAACCAGGGTTTCTACCTATAGCCTCCTTTCTCATCTTTCTTTTTAAGTACCTGGTGCCCTTGGGAACAATCTGAATCCAGCATTTTTCACAGTGTGTGGAGTGGACAGACTGTTTGTTCTTCTGATGCCCTCTGGAAGGAGGCAGCCCTACTGTTCCCATGTTGCAGGATGAGGACAGGGCCAGAGCAGTTGCAGCATATTCTGAGTAGTTATGGCCAATCTCACTACCCAGATTAGAAATGGACATCTTCCTGGGCCTTCCCTGTTGCTGAAGGCCCTGGTGCCAGATGCACATTTCCCACCTCATCACATGTCCCTCCCCTCCAGGAAGGCAGGCACTCACTTTCTCAGGTATTCAGAAAACATCACACATCAGTCTGGCAAAAGGAGGTGGGAAGAAATTGATTACCTGAGGCCAAGTATTCTTGACACCTTGGCCCTGGATGGGGGAGACATACCTCAGTTCAGAGACCCAGACATCCCACTCTAAAGGCATCCACCCACAGGCATGTACCCTTGAGTTTGGAAGGACCAATCTACTAAGACCTCCATCTGGTCCTGGCCAATCACCTGCCTGTTCATCTGGGACACAGCCTGCTGACTGTTCTAGAAGCCCACCAATCAGTATCATGGCAAATTGTCCTCTCTCCAGGGCTGGAAACAAAGGCCCTGAGGAAGACTTACCCTGTGACCTATTCAGCCACTGTGCAACAGATGCATGTCTTTCTAGGGACATATTCACCTAGGTCAGCCAGATTCTCAGGATATCAGCCATGTCTTCAGAGTCCCTTGGCACACAAGGCAGGACACCCGCAGTCTCACCTGGCCCTTCTAGCTGGAACAGACACAGCAAAAAGTGCAGACATCTCAGCCCTGGTCTGGGAAGGCAGGTAGGTGGGCATGCAGAGCAGGTGTCTGGCCTGCCTTAGGGCAGCTGACTTTCACAGGTCCTGCAGTTCTGGTGGGTGGGGCCCAGGTCCCAGCTAACTACTGTCTACAACATTTGTGGCCACAAGGTGTAGTCAGATGATGAACATATCTGGAGTTCACCTGAATTCCACAGCCTGCACAGTGACCAGATCCATGGATTCAGGAATGAGGGCTCAGGACCTTGGAGGATGCCACTCTGCTGACCATTACTGGTCAGAACCATTTCACTTCAGAAGCCTAGATGACAGAGGTGGCTTGCCGGCTACTGAGCATGAAGACTGTAAGTGAGCCCACCCAATCTCTCAAGGGTCCTCTGCCCTAGTTGGTGACTCTGGGAATAAATTGAACAGCATGACATTTTCTCTTTATGTCCTCAAGCAACTTGCACTACTGGGTCTTTCCCACACTCTCAAGGCTTTTTGGGGCCTGAGCTATATTCTGCTTGGTGCTAGAGGACTGGGAGAAAGTGACCATCTGGGTTGCTAATGGGTCTTCCCTGCTTCTAGGGACTGCATCTGATGTCACAGGACCTAGTCAGAAATCCTTTTCCCTGGATGCAATCACCTCACCAAGTACCCCATGAATCCAGATGCCATGTTGACTGACAGTTCCAGACCCTGTCCTAGTCTACATAGCTGGCAGAGGTGTGTAGGTGGGTAAGACTAAGGTCCTCAGCTCCCCCAACATGGCTAGTGGAGCTAATTTTCCTGGTCAGTGAGGGGCTGAAGATGAGCCCAGGAATACACTGCCTCAACAACCAGAGGAAAAACAGGGGTGAGGGACAATATCAGCTGGGGTTCTGGGAACAAGGGTCCCTGGAAGGGTTTCAGTTTCCACCAGCCCTGTGTGGCTTGACTGAGTTCTGGCTCTTTTCATCAGATAAATATTCCAGGTGCAGAGTGTGGAAATTTGAACTCTCTTCCTGGCTCTCAGGATTTCTGAAGGGAGTAATGGCCTCATTTCTTGGGAAAGTAAACAAAGGACCTGGGATATGTGACCAACCAAGTCACACTGGGATGAGGCCTGCCCTCCACTCAGGGGACTAATTCCTCCAATCTCTGAGGAGACAGACTTCCTTGGTGTTGTGAGCTTATGTCTGCTTTGTGTTGGGATTATCACCACCCTCCTGGGATCCAGATGCAATAGAAACACTGGTAGACTAGACCCCACCACAGCCTGCCATGTGCTGATGGGATTGTTAGGGCTCCTGGGAGAAGCCTGAGCATGCCCCACATGATGGAGTATTGTCCTTGGCAAGTAGCCAGGCTCAGTGGTGATGAAAGGGGCAGACCAATTCACAGCACCACCACATCTCCCTGAGTCCTCCCAGCATCCCAGGAGGAGGAGTGCCTCTGCTGCCCTCCCAGAAAAGAAATTCCATGCATCCATCCTGTCTTGTTTATGTGCCAGCCAGAAAGGCCAGGGCTCACCCAGGAGGAGCAGCACACTCCTGTGAAGAAGTCAGGACAAGAGCTGAACTCATACAGTGACCAACCTGCATGTTCTGCTTGGTGTCTTTGTTGTGACTAAACTTCACCCCAGATCACCTATACAGTAAAGCAGGCAGCCCACAGTTTATAAACAGAAAACTGGCCCAGAGTCATCTTGGTTCTTATCCTGGGGATCTGCACCACAAATGGACTTTGCAGATAGGATAAAGCTAAGGTTTTGGATGAAGGAAGGGATCCAGGAGGCCCAGGGGCCCTGATGACATCCCAGGTTCTTAGAAGATGAAAGAATGGGGTCAGGGGTCAGAGACAGACCAGTTAGCTGCTGTTCATGCCCCCAGATGATTCTTCCCACACCTGTTTCTTCAGGCCGATGAAGAGAGAAAGCCCACATCATCCAGATATGCCCAGGGCTCCATCAGCCTACATCGACTTGGTCAAAAAGTTTCTTCCACAGAGAATCACACCTCCACACTCTGCTACTTGGTCTGCCCAGTACAGCTCTGGTGTGGCAGGGATACTCCTGCTCTTGTCTCTGTGCCCCTAACCCCTGGTACACACAGCAGCCCTGATCCCTCAGAAATGCTGACCCAGAGCCTCCCAGTGCCACACTCAGGGCACAGGGTTCAATTCTTGTTCTGCATGTTTGAGGTCCTGGTTCCTTGGTCATGATGAGGAGGAGATGGACACCCAGATCCAGGGTGCCTGGTTCTACCCATTCATCAATTCATTCACTGTATGACCTTGGGTTAGTTATTGAAATTTCCTGGGCCTCAGTAGTCTTATGTGTAAATGGGGTGTCATGAAGGCACCTACTTTATAGGGCCTAGAGAGTAAGTTTGATGCACACAAATCCTCATAGGGTGTCACTGTCCCTTGGAGGTCTCTAGACCACATTTATAGTTCCAGCACCACAGCATGGCACCTACCAAATTGTGACTCTGCAGAATGACTTTCTGTGTAGAGGTGCAAAGGTCTTCCTGGACCCCATACTTCCAAGGCTATGCAGATACACTGGTCTTCTATGGCCCTGACACTTGTTTGCCAGCACTGTGATGAGCACAGTTTCTGGATGGGCCACCTGAGGTTTCAGACTCAGCACAGATCTCTTCTGGAAGAGGTGACTGCAGCATGCTTTACAACAATCTGCCACCCTTCCTTCCCGCAACATCCAAGGGTCCTTAGAACATCTTCACAAGCAGCCTTGGCCCTTGAGTCACTCCATCTGCCTGGAAGGCATGGCCTCTCCACAGCTCTAGGGCAGGACTCAAGGACAGCAGATGAATGCACCCTCCCATTTCCTGTGACTCCTGGCCATTTCTACCACCCCAACGCTGAGCAAAGACCCAGAGGATTATGGACCCTGGCAAGTGCCATAGGAATCTCAGCACACTCAAGTCTGCCCAAGGGATGTCATGCAGTGGAGCTGTCCACATTACTGGGGATGTGCCTTCTCCCTGAAGATAAGGCATGAGGTTTGAAAAGTATCCCAGATAAAAAAGTCCTGAAGCTCCCTCTTCACAACAACAGCACAGACTCTGCCAAAACAGCAAAGATCTCAGGTCCACCCAGGCCTTCTACCCACCATACACAAACCATCCCCACCTCCTGGAGGAGAAGGACAGCCCAGAGGCCAGGAACACACATTGTGGGCTACTCAGGGTCACATCCTGGACAGCCATTTGCTTCCATATGCTTAAGTGTTGTGATGTTTCTCCTGGGAAATGGATGTGACATAGCATCTAGGAGGTCAGGAAGAAGATTTTCTGCAGGGAATATTTCCAGCTGGCTCAACAAGCTCCCAGCCCCTCATGGTGCTGTTCCCAGAAGCAGAGAGCTGCCCATGGAAGCTCTCCATCTCTTCCCAACACTGTCTGGCTCCTCTCTCCTCACCAACTCTCCCTTCCTCTCTTTCCAGTCTCCCTGCTTGAAGGGCATGTTTTCCTGCCCTCTCCCCTCCCCATCTGTCCCTTTTATCAGCCTCTTTTTCTTCAGATTCACCCAGGCTGTCCTGACATCCTCCCCTACTGCATGTGGCCCCATCATCTCCACCAAACTGTGGTGACTTTCTCCTGTTGCAAGGCTGCAACTCCCAGTGCCCCTGAGGTATCAGTGTACCTGATCTCAGCAGCAGCCCTCTGGTGCCCCAGCCCCACAAGCTGCCATTGGTGGACTGATTCTAATATACCTGGTCTCCTTGTCCAGGCCTTCATCCTACCACCCTGGCCAAGACTAGAGTCACATACCCTCTGTCCAACTTCCACTCTCTTGGCTGTGCTGCATGGAATCTCTAACAGGGTCACTGCCCTGCTCTGCTACAGGGACTCATCCAGAGGGGCTCCTTCCTCCCACCAGAAATAGTCCAAACTCCCAGGTCTCTTTCCAAGCTCCCAGCCCCTCAGAGACCCCGGTTTTCTTCCCTCATCTATGGACATTTCTCTGAATGCTCTGCTGCTACCAATTTTTCTCACCACTGAGAAGAAACACTAACTGGAATGGGAAGCACTGGAAAGCCCTCCTCTAAGGTCATCCTGGACCTTCACCAGGATACAGACTGCAATATCCTACTGAAGTCCTGGGTCACCACTTCCCATTAACTCCTTCTCAGGATCTAGCACAAGCCCACATCTTTTCCATTTTGGAAAGTTTTATGAGTAGAATCAGGAGGGGGTGCTATTTTGAACTGGAGTGGACTTGGTGCTGTGCATCTGCGCCCAGGGACTTTTCAAATTCTGCTCTGTGCACTTGAGTTATCTGTTCATGATTAATTTGTTGCAGAGGCTTTTCTGTCATGTCAATGGACAGAGTGGACATGACCCAACTTCTAGGGTCCCCCAGGTCCTTTTCTGCCTCATGGATCTGTGACTTAGACAGCAAGTGCTGGAGACAGTGAGGCACTTGTGGAGGGTGAAAGACAGATTCCAAGGTTGTAACAAAAATGTCAGAGTTACAGGAGGATGAGTTTGCTTTGACTCTGGGTCAATCAAAAGATCTCAGTCCAGGCTAGCTTGTGGCCTAAGGTGAGGTAGCATATCATGGAGGAGTGTGTGTCAGGGCAAACTCCCCACCTCATATCTGGGATGCAAGAGAAAAGCAGGATGAGACCAGGTCCCACAGTCCTCTTCAAGCACATACCTCAGGTTCTTGAATACCCAACAGATCCCACCTCCTATGTCCTCTTGGGGAGAGGATGATTCAGGGACTGACCTTGAACACTTGGCCTGTGGGTGGAATGTCCTGCAGGCAGTTCTGCTGGACTTCACTCCTGGTGTGGCATGAGACACACCCATGCTGAGACAATCACTAGGTTTCCCTGAAGACCAGTCTGACCAGCACCCTGTCTGCAAGGAAGGCCCAGAACCATTGATTTGGTGCCCTTGCCTTATCCTGCTGCAAAGTATGAGACAACCTCTTGAGTGGGGAGTGGATACAGGGGTGGAACAGAGGCCCCTGGGGTGTGGCGGGGACTCTGACACCCCTACTGTCCTTGCCATGTCCCTGCTGCCCCTTTGCAAATGTCATGCTGTCTGCACAAGAACCCACACTGCCACCTTGATGGGGGCTCAGCCTGTTCCCTGGGCAATGCCAAGACCCCACCCTCAGTCAACAAAGCCCCCCTACCAAGGCCACAGGAAGACTACAAGCCTTAGAGATAGCAGGAAGGGGTGCAGAGCACTTGGGCTTCTTTTGGTGTGTCAGTTGGGGAGTGTTAACCCCATCTCTTTTCCAAACCCCATGGCACTCCTAGCATGTAGGTTTTCTAGGGCTACCCAGGGTACACCAAGGATCAACATTGAGAAGAAAGGCATTTCTTTCATTAGTGAGCACCCTGGCCCAGCAGACCAGAGAAGGGACTCTGCAGCCCTATCTTTTTCAGAAATCATCCCTTGAGCAGGTGTTGCCCTGCAGGCCAGGAATGCCCTCCATTTCAGTCAGGAGGTTTTAGTGTTGGAAAAAGAGAGGGAAGGTGTGGAGAGCGGCTCTTGGTCTATGCAGTGCCTGCCTTGGCATTCAAAAGCAGCCTTTTCTCCTGCACATGGCACTGTAGGCTACAGCCTCATAATCCATGCACTACAAACATAGCCACTGAGCACATGGTGTGATCCTCACCCCTGTGGCCTTCCCAGTGCCACATGAGTTTCCTGCTGTGATCCCTGACCTTCATATGAGCACAACCATGGGTGGCATTTCTGGGGCTACAACAGGGTGGGCAGGTGCTCCCAGCTTGTCCTCCCCTGAGCACAGGTAAGCAGGGTCCTTCTGGACACCAACCCTACCAACCCAAGCCATCTGAACACTAGAATTTTGTGGAGGAGACTAGGACCTTTCCTTATATGTCAGACTCAGGGCTTCCTTGTCTGCCCCAGTTGTTCTGTGCACATATGGATAATGTCACTGCCATAACTGTCCATGGCCACCAGAGGACAGGGTGGCACCAGCACTGGCCCTCCTGAGAGCCTTGATCTGCAAGACTCAGTCAACTGTAATTGAGGGACATATTCCACAGCAGACACACTGTGCACAAACATTACCTTACACATCACACAGCACAAACAATGCAAAACAACACAAATCACATGCCACAAAACCCACAAAATCAACAAAGCACCCACCACAGGCATTCACACCTTCTTACACAGCACCCAACACACAGAACATAACACAGCACTGACCATGAGCACACACACCTCCATACACATCATAGAACACACAAAATGCAACACAACACACAACACATGCACACAACTCCTTACATAGTACACAACAATCACAACATGATACAGCAAATACCACAGACATGCACTCTCTTACACATCACACAACACAAAAAATGCAACACAGCACCCACCACATGTACACACCTCCTTCAGTTTTAAATCACACATCATGCAACACAGCGTACACCACATGTAAACAACCTTCTTACACAGCATACTACACAACCACTACACAACAAAGAGCATACATCACATGCACACACACCTCCTTACACATGCTACCTATGTGAGTAAGGAGGACTTTGAGGTGTATAAGGAAGGCCTCTGTGGTGAGTAAAATGTGGTCTCTGAGGTGTGTTGTATGTTCTCTGAGATGAGAAGAACACTACATTTTTTTAATGAGGACTGACAAAGGAGTAGAATAAGAACTCACTGAGTTTTTATAGAGTGTTCTGCAATTAGGGTGAATAGTGAGAACTTTCTGAATCATGCAGTGAGAGCTTTATGAGGTTTGTATGGAAAAGCTTCTAAGCTGTAAAGTGAAGGTTATATGATGTGTGTAGGTGGGTTATGTGAGGTGTGTCAAAGTGCTGCTTCCTGTGTGGAAGGCCCCATTTTGTTATTAATGAGGACTCACTGAGGTGTATAGGAAGGGTGCTCTAAGGTGAAAATAAAGGGTTCAGCGAGGTGTGTAATGAGGGACATCTAAGGTGAGTAGTGACCATTCTCTGAGATGAGAATAGAAGACAGATATATGTTGAATGGAGGTCTCTCTATGATGTGTAATTAGGACTTTCTGAGATAAGTAGGGTTGGCACTGTGAGTTTTGTAGTCTAGGTTCTCTGAGGTGCTTAGTGTTTTCTCTATGAGGTGCTTAGGAGAAATCTATGAGGGGTGTAGGAGGCTGTTTTGACTAAGAGTGCTGTGTGGGCTAGGTTTGTGGTTCAGTGGTAGAGTGCTTACATAGAACACTCAAGGCAATTGGTTCAATCCTAGGACCACATAAAAAACTAAATAAACAAAATAAAGCTCTTGTGTCCATCTACAACTAAAAATAATTTTTAAAAAAGAGTGTTATGTCAGTTTGGCAGAAAGAGCCCTTGAACAGAGACATGAAATCCGTCTGAGGTTAGTAGGGAGATTGCATTCGGGTGTAGTTGGAGGGATTTTGAAGAGAATAAAGAAATTTCTGAGGTGTACAGGAAGGGCACTCAAAGGAGTATCACAAGGACTTTTAGGTATGTGTCAGTAAGTCTGTTGGTTGTGTACAAAGGGATATGTGCTGAGTAGAGAGGGGTATCTGAGATATGTAGTTGGTGTTTTCTTAGTTTTCTAGGAAGGAAATTCTAAGGCTCATGTGCAAGGCTCTCTGAGACTGTAGAACTTGCTGGTGTGTATTGAGTGGGCAATTCAAGGTATTTATGAATTGCTCAATAAATTATGGAGAAAGTTTATCTATGTTATGTTTTCTACAACCCTTTGTGGTGTTGAGAAAGTGTGATTGATGTAAGCAGGAAGGGTACTCTGAAATGTGTAGGTAGGTATACTTGTGAGTAGAGAGGACTTCCTGACGTATGTAGGCAAGCTTTTTTGTGGTATGTAGAAAGGGCTTTCTGAGATGAGGAGTGAGGGTTGAGGTATGTCAGGAGGGCATGCAAAAGGGTAGATTGAGGACTATCTAAGATTTAGTGGGACATATTTGTTACATGTGTATAGACTCAACTTGAGGTGAATAATGAGGATTTTTTGAGATGTGTAGGGAGAGCACTGAGGTGTGTAGGGAGATCTCTCTGAGGTTTGTAGGGAGTGGATTCTGAGCAGTGTATGGAGGGCTTTATGATGTGTAGGAGGACTCTATAAAGTGAGTCAGAGTGCTCTTAGACATGTGTAGGTGGGTCCCCTAATGTTATTAGAAATAGCTCACTAAGGTTTATATGGCAGGTGCACTGAGATGTGTATAAGTGGTTCAGTGAGTTGTGTAAGGAACTTCTGAGGTGAGTAGTAAACGTTCTCTTAGGTGAGTATGAAGGACACACCGATGTTGCAGAAAGGCCTCTCTGAGTTTTGTAGAGAGAGTTATCTTAAGTCTGTAGGAGCTCTTCATGAGTTGAGAAGGAGGGCACTTGACCTGAGGGGCAGTGTGCCCTTCAGTAAATAAGGAGGGCTTATTGAGGTGTGTAAGGACATACTCTGTACAGAATAAAATACTATTCTGTGGTCCATAAGCAGCTGAACTTAAGTTGTGTACTAGAAACTCTCTGAGGAATGTATGGCTTTTGATTGATGTATAGATGATATTATAAAGTGTGTAGGAGTTCTATGTGAGGTGCATAGGAGTTTTTCATGATGTGAGTGGGAATGTTTCCTAAGATGAGTAAGGTTTATTGGGAATGCTTCTGCTGTGAAATGAAAGTGCTCACCATGGTGTGTAGTTACCTCCATCTAATGTCAGTAGTGAGAGTTTTCTGAGATGAGTAAGGAGAAAACACTAAGATGTGAAAGAAGTACTCTATTAGACTTATAGCAGGTCTCTCTGAAGTGTGTAGAAAGGACATTCTGAGGTATGTATGGATTGCCCAATTATGTGCAGAGGAACACATTCTAGGGTGTGTATTGATGGTCATGTGAGATGTGTAAAAAGGGCTATGAACAGAGAAATATCTGGTGTGTAGGTAGGAACCTTTCAGTAGGGAGTGTTCTCTGAAATTTGTACTGTAGAATCTATGATGTGTGTAGAGACAGCTCCCTGAAATATGAAGAATGGGCTCTTTGAGTTGTGGAGGGAAGGTGCTCTGTGGTGTTTAGAAAGAACATTCTGAGATGAGTAGAGTGAGCTCTCTGATTATTATGGTTTTGGTTCTCTGAGGTGTGCAGGAACAACTCTATAAGATGTAAAGTTAGGGTTATCTGGGATTTATAGGGAGGGATCACAAGATATGTTGTGGGAGCCATCTGAAGTATGTAGGATGTCTTTATGAGGTGTGTAGAAGGAATCTTTGATGTGAGTGGGAGTGCACCATAAGGTGCATAAGAAGGGTCACTTGAGGTGTATAGGAAGGCCTGTGTGAGTAGGAAGGGCTCTCTGAAGTGAATGATGGTGCTCAGAAGTTATTAGAAAACATTCTGATATGTTTATAAAGAGCTTGCAAAGGTTTGAGTGAGAATTTCCTGAGGTGAATGGGGCATGATTTTGGCCTGAGTAGTGAAGGCATTCAGAGATGTGTAGGGAGGGAACTCTGAGGTGTGTTGAGAGGGATCTCTGGTTAATAAGGGAAGAGGCTGTAACCTGTGCAGTGAGGGCTCTATGATATGTGTAGAAGTATTCTATGAGTCTTTTCAAAGGGCTGCCTGAGGTTTGTGGGAAGGGCAACTACAGTTATTATGGAGAACTTCCCAAGGTGTATATCGAAGACAATCTGAGGAAAGTGGAAAAGGCTCAGAGAGTGGGCTCCAGAAGGACATCTGAGGAGAGTAGTGAGAATTCTCTGACCTGATTATAGAAGATAGCATGATGTTGAAAGGAGGGTGTTTCTGCAGTGTGGGATGATTTCTCTCTGTGCTGTGCAGGTAGGATTCACTGACATGAATAGGGCAGTTTTTACTTATTTTGTATTATGGGTTCTGTGATGTGAGAAGGGATGTTCATCTGAGGTATGTAGGAAGAGCTCCAGAGATGTGTAGGAACAGTAGCTGATGTCAATAGGGAGGGCATTCTGAGATGTATAGGGAGATATTTTTGTGGTGTTTAGGAAGGTCTCTTTGAGGTGTGAAGAGATGGATCCCTGAGGTTTGAAGTGAGGGCTCACACAGGTATGTAGTGTTTGTTCTCTGAAGTGAGCATGAGGGCTATATGAGGTGTGTAGTAGAGCTCCTTGATGTGAGTAAGAGTGTACTCCCTAAGGGGAGTAAGGAGGGTTATTTGAGATGTGTATGGAAGGCTTGTATTTTGAATACAAAAGGCATTGTTCTTGGAAGTAGGTAATAGAGCACTCTGAAGTATTTAGTGATGGTTTGCAAAGGAGTGGAGTGAGGATTCAATATTATAGGGACATCTATCTAAAGTGGGTAAGGACTGTGGTTGGAGTGATTAGTGGTCACAGTCTGAGATGTATATGAGGGTACTCTGAGTTGTGTGAGGAGGGATATCTTAGGATTTTTACAGACAGGCATCTGAGTTTTGTAGTGAGGACTCTATAACATGTGTTAAAGCATTCTATGAGGTGTATGAGAGGGCTCCTTTATGTCTGAAGGAGGGCCACTTGAGGTAATTAGGTAGGGCTCACTGAGGTATTTATGGGGGGCAGTTTGAGGTGAGCAGAGAGGGCTCAGGGAGTTGGGTATGGAGACACTTCTGAAGTGAGTAGTGAGAGTCTTACAATGTTGGTTCTTTTAAAAAATATTTTTAGTTGTACATGAAAACACCTTTATTTTATTTATTTATGTTTATGTGGTGATGAGAAAAAAACAGAAGGCCTCACAAATGCCAAGCAAGTGCTCTTCCACTGAGCTGCAGCCCCAGTATTTGTTGTTTTGTGACTGACAGTTTAGTTACAATAACATCTTCAAGTGTCCCCTCAGACACTTGGTTTCCTGTTCCAGGATGAAAAATATTACATGGTGTGTCAACACCACATTTTGAGTATATGTTAATTTACTTTTGGGATTTGAGTTTTTTCCTATATAGATTATTATTAGTAATGCTATGTCAGGGGCGGGCTCTGAGGGCCCCAGAGTCACACCCTGGCCTGATCTCTAAGATGGTGCCTGGCAGCTTGCCAGACAGAGTCGTACTCATAAACAAGTTTTAGGAAGTAACTCTGGTTGGCTGTTGTACATGAGGTGATCCTGGTATCTGCCTGGAGACTGTTCCTTGATAGGCTGACTTTCCTGGTAGTCTACTCTCTGATAGGCTGATCTTCTCAATATAAGTCTGAGACTTGTGGAATAAACTCCTTTTGGTTCCTGTGATCAAGAAGAGCGTAGGCGTTGTGATTGTCCCCGTGGGGGGTGGGCGATCATAATGCTACCCTGAGGACTGGGGTACATAATAATAACATGAGTTTCTACATTAATTTATTTTTAAGAGATCAATGAAAGGATATTGATTAGGTGGTAATGCATGGTAATAAATATTGACCTATTGAGCTGGACAAAATACAGTTCATTGGAGCATTTATTTAAAGGTACTCTACACTCTTAATGTCTTTACAAGTGGAGAACCCATACCCTGAAGGTAACACCCACTTTATAAAAATCACTTGCTGACACAAAGCAGATACTTGGCCTTTGTGTTAAATCAGAAAGGTCCATAATTGACATTTATTTTACAAATTTTATTCACATATATTAAAGTAAAGAGATAACAAAACATGCATGTTTATATTTATTTCATTCAGAGATAATATATTCCTTGCCATGATTTATTGTCATAAGCCAGTTTATTGGCATATTATAAGAACTTATCAATTACTTAGTAGTTAAATATGTACTCTATTTCTCAAAAAATTTCAACAAGTTAATAATTTGCTATTTATTACAGAGGAGCAGGAAAGGACTTGTGCCATAGCCACTGGATACCATCATCTGGATCTAATGACAAACAGGTTCATTGTTACATATAGTTCTTGAAGGGGAGAAGAGGCAGTCAAATTGTACATGAACACAAAGAACCTCGTGAGCAGCCAGATAGTCCAGGTGCCCCTCTGTATAAGGGATGCTTTTGGAGAAAGGCAGGTATAGTGAAGGTGCTGGAAGTGACTCTTATGCCTGGTCAAGAGGGTCACCATGTACCCACTCAAGAGGGCCATGCACCCAATTAGAAAAACATCCTATATAACACCTGGTATAAAACATAGATGCTGGATTAAATAACACATTGTTAAAAGTATGAAGGATTCAGTAATAAATACAAGACAATGTGAAGTCATATTGGGGATGGCAGTAGAATGTAATGAGAAGTGAGCACTAAATAACATGTAGAATACCAAGAGGAACACAAGGTTCTAGGGCTAATGTTGATGGACATGGAGGATAAAAGCAGGCAGATGGCACAAGGAGGACCCTCAAAAACTCATACAAATAGATTAGTGATTTTTGTTTTATATCATCCCAACTATTCTGAGACACAAAAACATCTGTAGTTATGAACCCCATAATTATTATGTGTACTAGGTCTAAGAGACAAGTATGAATTTGGTGGGCTTGACAAAATGCTGAAGAAGGAATGTGAAGATGTGGGAAAAAGAAGGATGGTGTCAGCTGAGATCTCAGTGCCAAATTCAGAGAAAAATGCATTTATTATGCTAATAAAATCATATAGCTTGTTGGTCTTTTTCATCTTTTGAACAAGAAATTATTGTGGGAAGCCTTTTTATTCTATCAAAATAAGGCAGTTTGTTGTCTAGCTTCCTTAAGAGAATGGATCCACTAACTGCACCCTATCCTGCTCATCACAAAAGAAGCTCCTCCCAGCTTCTATAAATAATAATGTTGTGAGAGGCTAGTGCTGGTATAGCCAGATTTGTCACAGTCCCTCTCATTTAAAAAGATATTGACTCTAGAGTGTTTATTGAGTAGATATGTTTATCAGTAATAGATTTACAGTCAACATAATCCTGGGGCAGTTAGACCTTTTCCCATCTATGTTGGAGGTTGAGGAGAGATCCCCATATTTGGTGTCTGAACAGTGACTTTTCTGGGGGATTTTACAAGGAAAAAGTAAAGTTAAGCTTTTGGCCCCTTTCCCATGGGAAGAGCATGCATATGAATAAGTTTAGTAATAAGAAAGGAAAAGGAATTTGATTGTGTGATGTTAAGTCTGGGGAATTTGCTCTCTACAGAGAGAGAAATAAAAACAAATTTATTCAACTCTATTTAATACTTAGCCTGTTTTAAAATTCAGTGGCTGCGGGGGTGTCCGGAATTCCATCCAGTGCTTGACAAAGATCCTCTGGAGGATGATTGCAAAGGCTCATCCTAAAAGGAATTGCCGGGTGTTTTGCTCTGAAGCATGGTGTTTTCTCTGATAATATATTACTCATTTCAGTCTGAACGGATTGCTTAAGGGGATGAAGGGAATACAACAAAAATTCCAGAAAATATTACCTACAATCTGAAAAACAATGGGTCTTTACCACTAACAAAATTAAAAATAATTTTGCAACCGTGCAATGAGTCTCTGAAAGCCTCTGGAGAAAATAGTTATAAATCTGCCTTTCTCTCCAACAGGCTGGTTAAATTTTAACAATGGTTTTGTTTATGTGTGGTAATGAGGTAAGAGAATAAGGTTCCAAAACATTCCTTCCTTCCTACAAAGAATATGTCACCCCTATAATAAATGTTGGCACACAATAACCATTGGGACCGCTGCCCTCCTGTAACCCTTAACTCAGCAATTTAGATACTAACCAGAGCGACCTAATAGAAATGATCACATGAGATTACTTGTCTATCACTTTAACCGTGAGAATAATAAGAATAGTCTTAGGTCACATAGAGTTTAGATATTAAAGAAATAAACATTGTATTAGATCATTGACGTAGTTAGATATTCTTAAAACAATTGTGATTAGGTAAGGATGATCTGTAAGTTTGTTTTCTGCCTATGCTTTGGAAACTTCTTTAATATTAACCACAAGACTGCCATTATAGCCTGAAAAGAAAAATGTATATAAAACCAGCCTTCCCCAGAATAAAGTGGGATTGATTGCACCAGAACTAGAGTCTGTGTCTTTCATTCTCCATCCATCGCCGACGCTGTCTCCCCGTGCCCCATTTACCTGTGTGGAACCCATGGACTCCTGCTAGGGCTGGACCCTGGCAAGTGGCAAGAATTTAATTCCCACAGTTCCTGAAGTGTAAATGGAGAACTGGTTGATTTAAATACTACAGATTTTATAAGGCAGGTCTGCCTGCATCTCTGACTGTATGAGACTGAGGCCTACCTTGGCTGAGATGAATGCAAAAGTTCAGAATCCTGGGAAGAAAAGGTCCTAATCAGTATTTAAGTGTAAGTCTCTATGGAGAGAGAAAATTGCTTAGCTATCCTGAAAACCATCTTAACACAGAAGGGACAAGATGTACAAAGAGATGATCTTGTTCAATTTTTTTAGGTGATTCAGGTGGTTTTCTGAGGAAGAATCACTTGATTCACATGCTTGTGAAAAACTAGGCCAGAAATTCTATGCACATTGTATCTTCATTAACATGTCTTGGAGCACAGTTGAAAATGTAGAGAAAGTTTGAACTGTAATAGAAATTTGCTTTTATTTGGACTAAGATGCTGATTTATGGACTTTGAGAGATTTAATCATGGTACTTAGAAATGCTGTTAAGAGCTTTAAATCTAAAAGTCAGTAATAATCAACCACCCAGACCTCTTTGTCTTCTGGGAACATATTTTAAAAGTTTTTAGGGGCGATCCGAGATGGCGGCCTAGAGGGAGACTGCACCCCCAGTCGCTCCAGAACCCAGGAGGTAAGAAGGGGAGGCATTGAGAGACTCGGACTGAAATAGAGCCACGGGTGAGTCTGCCCACTGGGTAAAGCTCAGCCCGGGTGGCAGGCCCAGATGGAGGTGGCTTATCGGAGCCGGGCAGGGCAGCTAGAGTCATCCACAGGCAGCCCTGTGCACTCCGGCGGTGGGCCCCGCCCACACAGCCAGCTTCTCCAGGTTCTCGGAACGGAACTGCCCCGCTAGTGAGAGCCTTTCTGACCAGAACAAGCTCCGAGTCCCGGAGCCACTGCAGCGCAGCGTACTCCGGCAACGAACCAGCGGAGAGCCTCGATCCGCAAGCAGCCTCTGGGATCAGGGCAGGGCAGCCAGAGACCTCTTCAGGCGGCTCTGTCAACTCTGGCTGCAGGCTCTCTTCACGGGGTGATCCAAGATGGCGGCCTAGAGGGAGACTGCACCCCTAGTCGCTCCAGAACCCAGGAGTTAAGAAGGGGAGGCATTGAGAGACTCAGACTGAAATAGAGCCACGGGTGAGTCTGCCCACTGGGTAAAGCTCGGCCCGGGTGGCAGGCCCAGATAGAGGTGGCTTATTGGAGCCAGGCAGGGCAGCTAGAGTCTTCCCAAGGTAGCCTTCCACACTCCGGCAGTGGGCTCCTCTCACACGGCCAGCTGCACGGTGCAGGCCCACAGTGAGAGCATTTCCGCACAGAGCCAGTTCCAAACCATGGAACCAGTAGGGGGCTAGGGGCAGTTTTCTTCGGATGAGCTGCTTTATCAGATTCCTCCAAGACATCAGGCTACTGAAGGCTGGGAGGTGATACACTGGAAATCTACCGGGACACTATAAGCCAATAGCAGAAAACTGCAATATCTCAGGGTCCAACTGACAACTGACCAATATGAGAAAACAAGGGAAGAAAATGTCCCAAACAAACCTAGATACTACATCAATAAAACCCAATGACAGCACAGCAGAAGAAATGTCAGAAAGGGAGTTCAGAATGTACATAATTAAAACGATCAGGGAAACTAAGGAGGAGATGAAAGAGCAAATGCAGGCATTGAAGGAGGAGATGAAAGAGCAAATGCAGGCATTAAATGATCGCACCAATCAACAGTTAAAAGACCAAATACGGGAAGCAAGAGATCATTTCAATAAAGAGTTAGAGATACTGAAAAAAAACCAAACTGAAATACTTGAAATGAAGGAAACAATAAACCAAGTTAAAAACTCCATAGAAAGCATAACCAATAGGATAGAACACCTGGAAGACAGAACCTCAGACATTGAAGACAAATTATTTAATCTTGAAAGCAAAGCTGGCCAAACAGAAAAGATGGTAAGAAATTATGAACAGAATCTACAAGAATTATGGGATGTCATGAAAAGGCCAAATTTAAGAATTATTGGGATTGAGGAAGGCTTAGAGAAACAAACCAGACGAATGAACAATCTATTCAATGAAATAATAACAGAAAATTTCCCAAATCTGAAGAATGAAATGGAAAACCAAGTACAAGAGGCTTATAGAACTCCAAACATACAAAATTACAACAGACCCACACCAAGGCACATTATTATGAAAATACCTAACATACAAAATAAAGACAGAATTTTAAAGGCTGTGAGAGAAAAGAATCAAATTACATTCAGAGGGAAACCAATAAGAATATCAGCAGATTTTTTTAATCCAGACCCTAAAAGCTAGAAGGGCCTGGAACAACATATACCAAGTCCTGAAAGAAAACGGATGCCAACCAAGAATCTTATACCCAGCAAAACTTACCTTCAAATTTGACGATGAAATAAGATCCTGCCATGATAAACAAAAGCTAAAGGAATTTACAAAAAGAAAGCCAGCATTACAGAACATTCTCAGCAAAATATTCCATGAGGAAGAGATGAAACACAACGATGCAAATCAGCAACAGGAGGCGCTAGCCTAAAGGAATAGCCAAATAAAGGAGAAACCAAATCATGTCAAAAACAAATATGAGTCAATTGACGGGGAATACAAATCATATCACAATAATACCCCTGAATGTTAATGGCCTGAATTCATCAATCAAAAGACACAGACTGTCAGATTGGATTAAAAAGAAAAATCCAACAATATGTTGCCTGCAAGAGACTCATCTCATAGAAAGAGACACCCATAGACTAAAGGTGAAAGGATGGGGAAAAACATACCATGCAGAAGGACACAGCAAAAAAGCTGGAGTATCCATCCTCATCTCGGATAATGTGGACTTCAAACCAAAACTAGTCAGAAGGGATAAAGAAGGACATTACATGCTGCTTAAGGGAAGCATAAATCAGCAAGACATAACAATCATAAATATCTATGCCCCGAACATTGGCTCATCCACGTATGTCAAACAAATCCTTCTCAATTCCAGAAATCGAAGAGACCACAACACAATCATACTAGGCGATTTTAACACACCTCTCTCACCACTGGATAGATCATCCAAACAAAAATCAAATAAAGAAACTATAGATCTCAACAACACAATCAGCAATTTAGACTTAACAGTCATATATAGAATATACCATCCAACAAAGAATGAATACACTTTCTCCTCAGCAGCACATGGATCCTTCTCTAAAATAGACCATATTTTATGCCACAAAGCTACTGTTAGCAAATACAACAAGATAGAGATACTACCTTGTACTCTATCAGATCATAATGGATTGAAATTAGAAATAAATGACAGAATAAAAAACAGAAACTTCTCCAATACCTGGAGACTAAATAATACACTATTATATGATGAATGGATAACAGAAGACATCAGGAGGGAAATAAAAAAAATTCTTAGAAGTAAATGAGAACAAAGACACATGATATCAAAATCTCTGGGACAGTATGAAAGCAGTACTTAGAGGAAGATTTATTTCATGGGGTGCATTCAAAAAAAGAAGTAGAAATCAACAAATAAACGACTTAACACTACAGCTCAAAGCACTAGAAAAAGAAGAGCAGACCAATACCAAAAGTAGTAGAAGACAGGAAATAGTTAAAATAGGAGCCAAAATCAATGAAATTGAAACAAAAGAAACAATCGGAAAAATTAACAAAATAAATAGTTGGTTCTTTGAAAAAATAAATAAAATTGATAAACCCTTAGCCACACTAACAAAGAGAAAGAGGGAGAAAACTCAAATTACTAAAATTCGGAATGAACAAGAAAACATCACAACAGACACGAGTGAAATACAAAACATAATTAGAAGCTATTTCAAAAATCTATACTCCAACAAAACAGAAAACCTCGAAGACATCAACAAATTTCTAGAGATATATGAACTACCTAAACTGAACGAGGAGGACATACGCAACTTAAATAAACCAATTTCAAGCAATGAAATAGAAGAGGTCATCAAAAGCCTACCAACAAAGAAAAGTCCAGGACCAGATGGGTTCTCAGCTGAGTTCTACAAAACCTTTAAAGAAGAGCTCATTCCAATACTCCTCAAACTATTCCATGAAATAGAAGAGGAGGGAACCCTACCAAACTCGTACTATGAAGCCAATATCACCCTGATACCTAAACCAGACAGAGACACATCGAGAAAAGAAAATTTCAGACCAATATCCTTAATGAACATCAATGCAAAAATTCTCAACAAAATTTTAGCAAATCGCATAAAAATATATATTAAAAATATAGTGCACCACGATCAAGTGGGTTTTATCCCAGGGACGCAAGGTTGGTTCAACATTCAGAAATCAATAAATTTCATTCACCATATCAACAGACTTAAAGTTAAGAATCACATGATTTTTTTCAATAGATGCAGAAAAAGCATTTGATAAAATACAGCATCCCTTCATGCTCAAAACACTAGAAAAAATTGGGGTAGTGGGAACATTCCTAAACATTATGAAGGCAATCTACGCTAAGCCCATGGCTAATATCATTCTAAATGGTGAAAAACTGAAAGCGTTCCCCCTAAAAACTGGAACAAGGCAGGGATGCCCTCTTTCACCGCTTCTATTCAACATCGTCCTTGAGATTCTAGCCAGAGCAATCAGACAAACCAAAGAAATTAAAGGGATACGAATAGAAAAAGAAGAACTCAAACTATCCCTGTTCGCTGATGACATGATTATATATTTAGAGGGACCTGGAAATTCCACCAGAAAACTTTTAGAACTCATGAGTGAATTCAGTAAAGTAGCAGGTTACAAGATCAATGCTCATAAATCCAATGCATTTTTATACATAAGTGATGAATCGTCAGAAAGAGAAATTAGGAAAACTACCCCATTCACAATAGCAGCGAAAAAAATAAAATACTTGGGAATCAATCTCACAAAAGAGGTGAAAGACCTCTACAATGAGAACTACAAAACACTAAAGAAAGAAATTCAAGAAAACCTTAGAAGATGGAAAGATCTCCCATGTTCCTGGATAGGCAGAATTAATATCGTCAAAATGGCTATACTACCTAAAGTGCTATACAGATTCAATGCAATTCCAATTAAAATCCCAATGATGTACCTTGCAGAAATAGAGCAAGCAATTATGAAATTCATCTGGAAGAATAAAAAACCTAGAATAGCTAAAGCAATCCTCAGTAGCAAGAGCGAAGCAGGGGGTATTGCAATACCAGATCTTCAACTCTACTACAAAGCAATAGTAACAAAAATGGCATGGTATTGGTACCAAAATAGACAGGTAGATCAATGGTACAGAATAGAGGACATGGACACAAACCCAAATAAATACAATTTTCTCATACTAGACAAAGGTTCCAACAATATGCAATGGAGGAAAAGATAGCCTCTTCAACAAATGGTGCTGGGAAAACTGGAAAACCATATGCAATAGAATGAAATTAAACCCCTATCTCTCACCCTACACAAAACTCAACTCAAAATGGATCAAGGACCTCGGAATCAGACCAGAGACCCTGCATCTTATAGAAGAAAAAGTAGGTCCAAATCTTCAACTTGTTGGCTTAGGATCAGACTTCCTTAACAGGACTCCCATAGCACAAGAAATAAAAGCAAGAATCAACAACTGGGATAGATTCAAACTTAAAGGCTTTCTCTCAGCAAAGGAAACTATCAGAAAAGTGAAGAGAGAGCCTACAGAGTGGGAGAATATCTTTGCCAACCATACCTCAGATAGAGCGCTAATTTCCAGAATCTATAAAGAACTCAAAAAACTCTACACGAAGAATACAAATAATCCAATCAACAAATGGGCTAAGGAAATGAACAGACACTTCACAGAAGAAGATGTACAAGAAATCAACAGATATATGAAGAAATGTTCAACATCCCTAGTAATGAGGGAATTGCAAATCAAAACTACCCTAAGATTTCATCTCACCCCAATTAGAATGGCGATTATCAAGAATACAAGCAACAATAGGTGTTGGCGAGGATGTGGTGAAAAAGGAACACTCATACATTGCTGGTGGGGTTGCAAATTAGTGCAGCTACTCTGGAAAGCATTGTGGAGATTCCTCAGAAAGCTTGGAATGGAAACACCATTTGACCCAGCTATCCCACTCCTTGGCCTATACCCAAAGGACTTAAAATCAGCATACTACAGAGATACAGCCACATGAATGTTCATTGCTGCTCAATTCACCATAGCCAGATTGTGGAACCAACCTAGATGCCCTTCAGTTGATGAATGGATAAAGAAACTGTGGCATATTTATACAATGGAATATTACTCCGCAATGAAGAATGATAAAATTATGGCATTTGTAGGCAAATGGACGAAATTGGAGAATATCATGCTAAGTGAGATAAGCCAATCTCAAAAAACTAAAGGACGAATGATCTCGCTGATAAGCAGATGAGGACATATAATGGGGGGTGGGAGGGGCTAGCATTAGGTTTAGGGTTAGGTTTAGAGTTAGGCTAAGGAGAGCGGTAAGAATGAAAGAACGAAGGACTGTGTAGAGGGAAAAGAGGGGTGGGAGGGGTGGGGGGGAGGGGAAATATAAAATAAACATCATTACCCTATGTAAACATAAAAAAATAAAAAAAGAATAAATGAGACATTGAGAACACTTCAAAAAAAAGTTTTTAGTAGTTAAGCAGTTTCCTATTGACAAAGAGATACTGAATGGTGAGGGCAAAACTTCTATTCAGAGGACTGAGAGGCATTCAGATGTAGAGGAAGATGAGTTATTATGGCACCCCTATAATTTATATTTGAAAGATCCTGCTCCAGTGACCCATCATGGCCCTAGCAAAGGACTTAAACTCATAAGACCAAGAATTTCTACCACTGTTAATAAGGCAAAAAAGGAATTATCAAAATTCAGTTTATACCCCATTTTTGAGCAAACTGATTCTCAAAGTTGTGATGCAACAAAAAGAACTCATGTGTCTATTCCTTTTACAACATTATGGAAGTTAAAATTGGCATTCTCTGCATATGGATCAAACATACCATTCATACTTAACCTCTTACAATAAATATGTAATGCAGCCCTACCAATTAATGACTGGCTCCTGCTAGCTACCTTCTGCCTTTCCAAAGACTGTATTTAACATGAAAATCCAGTATAATAGACAATTGTTCAGATCAGATAGAAGTCAATATATTGAATAGAGTTCAGATTGCCTTGGATATGCTTACTGGTTCAGGAAAATTTTTTGATTTGGGGCAACAATCAACTTATGATTTTCAAACTTATGCTCCAATAAGTGCATGTGCACAAAGAGCTTGGAGAGAATTCCCTGCCCAGGGAGAGAAAACTCTAGACCCCATCCAAATTTGGCAGAGGCCAGAGAAAAAATTTTCAGACGGTATAGTACATTTATATCAAGCAACAAATGGTCTGGTCAGTGATCTGAGTACCTCTGAAACTTTAGTTAGACATTGGCTTTTCTACATGCTAGTAAAGCTTGCAAAGTAGTGATTTGACCAGACTGTAAGAAAGGGAAAATAATAGATTGCATTTGTATTTATTCTGATGTTTAATTAACATGCTCAGAATTTGTAGCGATGACTGCCTCTGTAAAACCATTTATACAGCCTCCTTTAAAGGAAGCAAATTCTATGAAACAATGTTTTAGCTGTATCAAAAGAGGTCAGTCAAAGAATGTTCTAGAGATTTTTACTCACTTTGAAAGGGACACCATTGGACTAAGAAGTGCCATGCCCACATAGGTGTAACTGAGCAACCTGGGCTTACACAAGTGAAAAACTGGAATTGTTTGGACCCATTAAACAATGAGGATGTGACTTTCTATTCCAGAGCAGTCATTGTCTCCAGCTCAGCCATTACTCAATCCTACCCAGTATCCTTATGTGCAGGCCCAGTCGCAAAATGCCTCTGAGAGGCCTTCTCTCTGGAGCAAAAGTGGTGGACCCCAATTACAACTCAAAATTTATACTAACTCAAAAATGGGTCAACGAATGATTCCTATGGGTATTTATGATCCTTTAACCCTGGATACCATGGGTGTAATAATGGATAGGGGTAATTTAACTTCAAAAGGAGTTCAAGGTTTACTGGTTAATCTTGATAAAAAATTTATTGAAAAGCAAGGTCTCATAATTTTATTTGACATCCAAACCTGCCCTGAAAATAAGAAATTGTTAATATGCCCTCAGTATCAAGATTTTCCTGGAACCAATAATTTCTCCCTTATCTCCTTACACATATCAGTGAAGGCTTACACTGAAATTTAAATGGAAGAAGCCTGCAGGCTTAGTAGGAAGCCAGTCTCAAGTCCAAGAAAAAATGAAAAATGTGTATTTCACCTGAACTCCAACTAATAAAACCTAAAACATAAATTTATGGTGCTTTAGTAAAATAATTAATATCTCTGTCATTTTTCCAGGACTGTTCCATTTTTTTTCTTAAATCCTGTATTTTTGGAGGTCAATATTTCTCTTGATTGGTCCTATTTTTCATTCAAGTAGAGTTTTTGAACATCTACACTGCAATGGAGATTCTCCTATAAAAGTTTACACGTTCTTTGCTTTTGTGTTGTGTGTATGTTGTGTTGTCTCTCCATATATGAGCATCCAAAAATCATGTACATGGTATCAAAATTGATATATTGTTGCTCATAAATTAAAAATAAAAAATGGGTACAGATCCCATTAATTCATGTGATTTAAAAAGTTTTTTCTAAATTGTGTAAGCAAGTGAAAGTAAAATGTCTTTAAAATTATTAACACAAAAGTCTCTAGGTAGTCACACTGATAAAATGTTGTGGTCTATAAAATATCTAATATTAATTTTTTCTGGGACTTCAACATTAGAGATGATAATTACTGTTCAATTCACTTGTCTAATATCTTGGTAATCACAGTAAAATAAGTAAGTTATATTTGACATGTATGGAATTGCTCAAATGTGTTTTTCTACAGACATCTGATTAATGTACAAAAATTAATCTGCTAACTGATAAATCACATTGAGTACTCTCAGCTCCTTAAATTCCATGGGGTAACATATTTGAACATTATTGGTGTTTTCATAGATTGGTAAATTAAAAGTGTTTAAAATTGCTTTGTGTTATCACTAAAAACAATTTTACTAAGAGTTAAGTCCTAACCAGTTCAATTATATATACAAAGGGATCCAAAATTTTCAATTGTCTTTTAATTAGAGTAACATAAATACAATAAAATATTTCATCTAACTAAAATGGAATAATTTATCTAAATTAAAAACTTTCATGAGTTATTCCATAATGTGAACAAAAAAAGGGCAACAGTTAAAAAGAAAAAATAAAAGATTCTAGCTATGGAAATACATTTACTAGAACGAAAAAATATTTCTGGGTAGGAAAGTCTTTGTGTGATGAAATACATGAGGGTCTAAGTAAGTGCTAAGAAAGTCTGTATGTAAGCAAAGGGCAAATTTCAACAAGTTTGTGTGTAACAAATTTGGTTATATGTATCAGAGTCAATCAATCAAAGTTATTTAAATATTTTCTAAAGTCAATTACTATTGTAATGATATAAACCAAAGTTTCATTTATATGTTAAAATGTCAAGAATTTATTTAAAACACTAATTTACTCTTTGTTAATACATTTTTATTGTAAAAAATGGGATACATCTTGTTTCTCTCTACATGAAGTAGAGGCATACCATTTGTGTAATCATACATTTACCTAGGGTAGTAGTTTTTGATTCATTCTGTTATTTTTTTCTTTCCCCTACCACTCTCACCCCTCTTGTCCCTCTATAGAGTCCCTCCTTCCTCCATTCTTGATCCCTTCCCACCCCTGATATGTGTCATCATCCGCTTATCAGTGAGATAATTCGTCCTTTGGTTTTTTGAGATTGGCTTATCTCACTTAGCATGATATACTCTAACTGCATACATTTGCCTGCAAATGCCATAATTTTATTATTCTTTATGCCTGAGTAATATTCCATTGTATATATAAATATATATACATATATATATACCACAGTTTCTTTTTTTTTTTTTTGAGTTTTTCAAAGTTTGTATTTATAATGTATCCTTGTCAGGAAAATACAAATTTTCTAAAATAAACTTCTTTATTTTATTTTGTTTTATTTTATTTTAATTATTGTAAACAAATGGGACACATGTTCTTTCTCTATTTGTACATGGAGTCAAGGCATAACATTTTTGTAATCATAAATTTAAATCGGGTAATGTTGTTTGATTCATTATGTTAATTTTTCCCTTCCCCCCAACCCTCCCACCACTCTTTTCCCTCTATACAGTCCTTCCTTCCTCCATTCTTACCACCCTCCTTAACCCTTGTCCTAAACCTAACCCTAACCCTAACAGTAACCCCTCCCAATTATATGTCCTCATCCGCTTATCAGCCAGATCATTCGTTCTTTAGATTTTGAGATTGGCTTATCTCACTTATATGATATTCCCCAATTTCATCCATTTGCCTGCAAAAGCCATAATTTTATCATTCTTTATGACTGAGTAATATTCCATTGTGTATATATATATATATATATATATATATATATATATATATATATATGCCATAGTGTCTTTATCCATTCATCAATTGAAGGAAATCTAGGTTGGTTCCACAATCTGGCTATAGTGAATTGAGCAGCAATGAACATCGATGTGGCTGTATTTCTGTAGTATGCTAATTTTAAGTCCTTTGGGTATAGGCCAAGGAGTGGGATAGCTGGGTCAAATGGTTCCATCCCAAGATTTCTGAGGAATCTCCATACTGCTTTCCCGAGTGGCTGCACTAATTTGCAACCCCACCAGCAATGTATGAGTGTAACTTTTCCCCCACATCCTCGCCAATACCTATTGTTGCTTGTGTTCCTGATAATCACCATTCTAATTGGGGTGAGATGGAATCATAAGGTACTTTTGATTTGCATTTTTCTTATTACTAAAGATGTTGAACATTTTTTCATATATCTGATGATTGCTTGTACATCTTCTGTGAAGTGTCTGTTCATTTCATTAGCCCATTTGTTGATTGAATTATTTGTATTCTTGGTGTAGAGTTTTTTGAGTTCTTCATATATTCTGAAATTAGCGCTCTATCTGAAGTATGAGTAGCAAAGATATTCTCCCACTCTGTAGGCTCTCTCTTCACATTACTGATAGTTTCCTTTGCTGAGAGAAAGCTTTTTAGTTTGAATCTAACCCAGTTGTTGATTCTTGCTTTTAATTCTTGTGCTATGGGAGTCCTGTTAAGGAAGTCTGATCCTAAGCCAACAAGTTAAAGATATGGACCAACATTTTCTTCTATAAGATGCAGGGTCTCTGGTGTGATTCCTAGCTCCTTGATCCTTTTTGAGTTGAGTATTGTGCAGGGAGAGAGATAGGTTTTTTTTTTTTTAATTGTATACAAATGGGATACATGTTGTTTCTCTATTTGTACATAGAGTCAAGGCATACCATTTGTGTAATCATACGTTTACATAGGGCAATGATGTTTAATTTTCCCCTTCCCCCCCACCCCTCCCACCCCTCTTTTCCCTCTATACAGTCCTTCTTTCCTTCATTCTTACCGCTCTCCTTATCCCTAACCCTAAACCTAACCCTAAACCTAATGCTAACCCCTCCCACCCCCCATTATATGTCCTCATCCGCTTATCAGCGAGATCATTCGTCCTTTAGTTTTTTGAGATTGGCTTATCTCACTTAGCATGATATTCTCCAATTTCGTCCATTTGCCTACAAATGCCATAATTTTATCATTCTTCATTGCGGAGTAATATTCCATTGTATAAATATGCCACAGTTTCTTTATCCATTCATCAACTGAAGGGCATCTAGGTTGGTTCCACAATCTGGCTATGGTGAATTGAGCAGCAATGAACATTGATGTGGCTGTATCTCTGTAGTATGCTGATTTTAAGTCCTTTGGGTATAGGCCAAGGAGTGGGATAGCTGGGTCAAATGGTGTTTCCATTCCAAGCTTTCTGAGGAATCTCCACACTGCTTTCCAGAGTGGCTGCACTAATTTGCAACCCCACCAGCAATGTATGAGTGTTCCTTTTTCACCACATCCTCGCCAACACCTATTGTTGCTTGTATTCTTGATAATCGCCATTCTAATTGGGGTGAGATGAAATCTTAGGGTAGTTTTGATTTGCATTTCCCTTATTACTATGGATGTTGAACATTTCTTCATATATCTGTTGATTACTTGTACATCTTCTTCTGTGAAATGTCTGTTCATTTCCTTAGACCATTTGTTGATTGGATTATTTGTATTCTTCGTGTAGAGTTTTTTGAGTTCTTTATAGATTCTGGAAATTAGCGCTCTATCTGAGGTATGGTTGGCAAATTCCACCAGAAAACTTTTAGAACTCATAAGTGAATTCAGTAAAGTAGCAGGTTACAAGATCAATGCTCATAAATCCAATGCATTTTTATACATAAGTGATGAATCTTCAGAAAGAGAAATTAGGAAAACTACCCCATTCACAATAGCCTCAAAAAAATAAAATACTTGGGAATCAATCTCACAAAAGAGGTGAAAGACCTCTACAATGAGAACTACAGAACACTAAAGAAAGAAATTCAAGAAAACCTTAGAAGATGGAAAGATCTCTCATGTTCCTGGATAGGCAGAATTAATATTGTCAAAATGGCTATACTACCTAAAGTGCTATACAGATTCAATGCAATTCCAATTAAAATCCCAATGATGTACCTTGCAGAAATAGAGCAAGCAATTATGAAATTCATCTGGAAGAATAAAAAACCTAGAATAGCTAAAGCAATCCTCAGTAGCAAGAGCGAAGCAGGGGGTATTGCAATACCAGATCTTCAACTCTACTACAAAGCAATAGTAACAAAAACGGCATGGTATTGGTACCAAAATAGACAGGTAGATCAATGGTACAGAATAGAGGACATGGACACAAACCCAAAAATACAATTTTCTCATACTAGACAAAGGTTCCAAAAGTATGCAATGGAGGAAAGATAGCCTCTTCAACAAATGGTGCTGGGAAAACTGGAAAACCATATGCAATAGAATGAAATTAAACCCCTATCTCTCACCCTACACAAAACTCAACTCAAAATGGATCAAGGACCTCGGAATCAGACCAGAGACCCTGCATCTTATAGAAGAAAAAGTAGGTCCAAATCTTCAACTTGTTGGCTTAGGATCAGACTTCCTTAACAGGACTCCCATAGCACAAGAAATAAAAGCAAGAATCAACAACTGGGATAGATTCAAACTAAAAAGCTTTCTCTCAGCAAAGGAAACTATCAGAAATGTGAAGAGAGAGTCTACGGAGTGGGAGAATATCTTTGCCAACCATACCTCAGATAGAGATAGGGGTTTAATTTCATTCTGTTGCATATGGTTTTCCAGTTTTCCCAGCACCATTTGTTGAAGAGGCTATCTTTTCTCCATTGCATATTTTTGGACCCTTTGTCAAGTATGAGAAAATTGTATTTATTTGGGTTTGTGTCCATGTCCTCTATTCTGTACCATTGATCTACCTGTCTGTTTTGGTACCAATACCATGCCATTTTTGTTACTATTGCTTTGTAATAGAGTTGAAGATCTGGTATAGCTATTCTGGGTTTTTTATTCTTCCAGATGAATTTCAAAATTTCTTGCTCTATTTCTGTAAGGTACATCATTGGAATTTTAATTGGAATTGCATTGAATCTATATAGCACTTTAGGTAGTATAGCCATTTTGACAATATTAATTCTGCCTATCCAGGAACATGGGAGATCTTTCCATCTTCTAAGGGTTTCTTTTATTTCTTTCTTTAGTATTCTGTAGTTCTCATTGTAGAGGTCTTTCACCTCTTTTGTGAGATTGATTCCAAAGTATTTTAGTTTTTTCAAAGCTATTGTGAATGGGGTAGTTTTCCTAATTTCTCTTTCTGAAGATTCATCTCATGTATAAAAATGCATTGGACTTATGACCATTCATCTTATAACCTGCTATTTCCTGAATTCACTTATGAGTTCTAAAAGTTTTCTACTGGAATTTCCAGGTTCTTCTAAATATATAATCATGTCATCAGCAGGCAGGGATAGTTTGAGTTCTTCTGTTCCAATTCCTATCACTTTAATTTCTTTGGTTTGTCCAATTGCTCTGGCTAGACTTTCAAGGATGATATTGAAAAGAAGTGGTGAAAGAGGGCATCCCTGCCTTGTTCCAGTTTTTAGGGGGAATACTTTCAGTTTTTCACCATTTAGAATGATATTGGCCATGGCCTTAGCGTAGATGGCCTTTATAATGTTAAGGAATGTTCCCACTGCCCCGATTTTTTTCTAGTGTTTTGAGCATGAAGGGATGGTGTATTTTATCAAATGCTTTTTCTGCATCTATTGAAATAATCATGTGATTCTTAACTTTAAGTCTGTTGATATGATGAATGACATTTATTGATTCCTGCATGTTGAACCAACCTTGCATCCCTGGGATAAAACCCACTTGATCGTGGTGCACTATTTTTTAATATATTTTTGTATGCAATTTGATAAAATTTTGTTGAGAATTTTTGCGTCAATGTTCATTAAGGATATTGGTCTGAAATTTTCTTTCCTCGATGTGTCTCTGTCTGGTTTAGGTATCAGGGTGATATTGGCTTCATAGATTGAGTTTGGGAGAGTTCCTTCCTCTTCTATTTCATGGAATACTTTGAGGAGTGTTCGAATGAGCTCTTCTTTAAAGATTTTGCAGAACTCGGCTGAGAACCCATCTGGTTCTGGACTTTTCTTTGTTGGTAGGCTTTTGATGAACTCTTCTATGCTTGAAATTGATTTATTTAAGTTGTGTATATGCTCCTCATTCAGTTTAGGTAATTAATATTTCTCTAGAAACCTGTTGAAGTCTTCGAGGTTTTCTGTTTTGTTGGAGTATAGATTTTCAAAATAGCTTCTAATTATGTTTTGTATTTCACTCGTGTCTGTTGTGATATTTCCTTGTTCATTCTGAATTTTAGTAATTTGACTTTTCTCCCTCTTTCTCTTTGTTAGTGTGGCTAAGGGTTTCTCAATTTTGTCTATTTTTTGAAAAAACCAACTATTTATTTCGCTAATTTTTCTGATTGTTTCTTTTGTTTCAATTTCATTGATTTCAGCTCTGATTTTAACTATTTCCTGTCTTCTACTACTTTTGGTGTTGGTCTGCTCTTCTTTTTCTAGGGCTTTGAGCTGTAGTGTTAAGTCATTTATTTGTTGATTTCTACTTCTTTTGTTGAATGCACCCCATGAAATAAATCTTCCTCTAAATACTGCTTTCATAGTGTCCCAGAAATTTTGATAAGATGTGTCTTTGTTCTTGTTTACTTCTAAGAATTTTTTTTATTTCCCTCCTGATGTCGTCTGTTATTCACTCATCATATAATAGTGTATTATTTAATCTCCAGGTATTGGAGAAATTTCTGTTTTTTATTCTGTCATTTATTTCTAAAATCAATCCATTATAATCTGATAGAATACAAGGTAGTATCTCTATCTTCTTGTATTTGCTAACAGTAGCTTTGTGGCATAAAATATGGTCTATTTTAGAGAAGGATCCATGTGCTGCTGAGAAGAAAGTGTATTCGTTCTTTGTTGGATGGTATATTCTTTATATGTCCCTTAAGTCTAAATGTTTGATCATGTTATTGAGATATATGGTTTCTTTATTCAATTTTTGTTTGGAGGATCTATCCAATGGTGAGAGAGGTGTGTTAAAATCACCTAGCATTATTGTGTTGTGGTCTATTTGGTTTCTGGAGTTAAGAAGGATTTGTTTGATGTACATGGATGAGCCAATGTTTGGGGCACAATATTTATGATTGTTATGTCTTGCTGATTTATGCTTCCCTTAATCAGTATGTAATGTCCTTCTTTATCCCTTCTGACTAGCTTTGGCTTGAAGTCCACATTATCTGAAATGAGGATGGATACTCCCACTTTTTTGCTGTGTCCATGTGCATGGTACATTTTTTCCCATCCTTTCACCTTTAGTCTATGGGTATCTCTTTCTATGAGATGAGTCTCTTGTAGGCAGCATATTGTTGGATTTTTCTTTTTAATCCAATCTGCCAGTCTATATCTTTTGATTGATGAGTTCAGGTCATTAACATTCAGGGTTATTATTGTGATATGATTTGCATTTCCAGTCATTTGACTCAGTTTTGTTTTTTGACATGATTTGGTTTCTCCTTTATTTGGCTATTCCTTTAGGCTAGTTCCTCCTGTTGCTGATTTGCATCGTTGTTTTTCATCTCTTCCTCATGGAACATTTTGCTGAGAATGTTCTGTAGTGCCAGCTTTCTTTTTGTAAATTCCTTTAGCTTTTGTTTATCATGGAAGGATCTTACTTTGTTGTCAAATCTGAAAGTAAGTTTTGCTGGGTATAAGATTCTTGGTTGGCATCCATTTTCTTTCAGGGTATGGTAAACGTTGTTCCAGGCCCTTCTAACTTTTAGGGTCTGGATTGAAAAATCTGCTTATATTCGTATTGATTTTCCCCTGAATGTAATTTGATTCTTTTCTCTCGTGGCCTTTAAAATTTGTCTTTATTTTGTATGTTAGGTATTTTCATAATAATGTGCCTTGGTGTGGGTCTGTTATAATTTTGTGTATTTGGAGTCCTATAAGCTTCTTGTACTTGGTTTTCCATTTCGTTCTTCAGATTTGGGAAATTTTCTGATATTATTTCATTGAATAGATTGTTCATTTTTTGGGTTGTTTCTCTAACCCTCCCTCAATCCCAATAATTCTTAAATTTGGCCTTTTTATGACATCCCATAATTTTTGTAGATTCTGTTCATGATTTCTTACCATCTTCTCTGTTTGGTCAACTTTCTTTTCAAGATTAAATATTTTGTCTTCAATGTTTGAGGTTCTGTCTTCCAGGTGTTCTATCCTATTGGTTATGCTTTCTATGGAGTTTTTAACTTGGTTTATTTTTTCCTTCATTTTAAGGATTTCTGGTTTTTTTTTTTCAGTATCTCTAACTCTTTATTGAAATGATCTCTTGCTTCCCATATTTGGTCTTTTAACTGTTGATTTGTGCTATCATTTAATGTCTGCATTTGTTCTTTCATCTCCTAGATTGCTTCCCTGATTGTTTTAATTATGTACATTCTGAACTCCCTTTCTGACATTTCTTCTGCTGTGCTCTCATTGGGTTTTATTGATATACTATCTAGGTTTGTTTGGGACATTTTCTTCCCTTGTTTTCTCATACTGGTCAGATGTCAGTGGGACTCTGAGATATTGCATATTTCCTCTATTTGCTTATAGTGTTCCTGTAGATTTCCAGTATATTACCTCCCAGTCTTCAGTAGCCTGAAGTCTTGGAGGAAATTGATAATGCAGTGCTTCTGAAGAAAGCTGCCCCTAGCCCCCTACTGGTTCCTGGGCTTGGAGCTGGCTCTGTGTGGAAAGGCTCTCACTGGGCGCTCTGATCCGAGAAGCTGGCCATGAAAGGAGCCTGCTGCCGGAGGGAGCATGGCTTCCTGGGGAAGTCCCTGGCTGCCCTGTCCTAGTCCCTGAAACTGCCTGCAGGCCAGAGCTCTTCGCTAGCTCTGGGACTTGTGGCTGGCTCTGTGTAGAAAGGCTCTCACTGGGCAGTCTGCTCCAAGAAGCTGGCCTTGAAAGGTGCCTGCCATCGGAGGGGGCATGGCTGCTTGGGGAAGTCCCTGGCTGCCCTGTCCTGGTCCCTGAAGCTGCCTGTGGTCCAGAGCTTGCTGCTGGCTCCAGGACTCAGAGATGGTTCTGTGAAGAAAGATTCTCACTGGGTTGCCTGCTCTGAGAAGCTGGCTGTGTGGGAGGAGCCCACCGCCTGAGGGAGCAGGGCTACCTGGGGAAGACTCTAGCTGCCCTGCCCTGCTCTGAGAAGCTGCCCCTATCCGGGACTGCCGCCCAGGGCGAGCTTCACCTGGTGGGGGAGATTCACCCCGTGTCTCTATTTTAGTCCGGGTCTCTCAATGCCTCCCCTTCTTGAATCCTGCGATCTGGAGTGACAGGAGATGCAGTCACCTTCTAGTTCGCCATCTTTGATCGTCCTGTGGAAAGAGCCACCACAGTTTCTTTATCCATCAATCGAGGGGCATCTAGGTTAGTTCCATAATCTGGCTATTGTGAATTGAGCAACTATGAACAATGTTGTGGCTGTATCTCTGTAGTATGCTGATTTTCAATTCTTTGTGTGTAGGCCGAAGAGTGGGATAGCTGGGTCAATTGGTAGTTACATTCCAAACTTTCTAAGGAATCTCTACACTGTTTTCCAGAGTGACTGCACTATTTGCAACCCCACCAACAATGTATGAGTGTACTGTTTTCCTCACATCCTCTCCAACAGCTTTTGTTGCTTGTATTTTTGATAATCAGCTTTCTAATTGAGGTGAGATGGAATCTTAGGTTAGTTTTCATTTGCATTTCTCTTATTACTAAAGATGGTGAACATTTTTTTCATATGTTTGTTGATTGCCTGTAGATCTTCTTCTGTGAAGTGTCTGTTCATATCCTTAGCCCATTTGTTGATTGAATTATTTGTATTCATGTAGAGTTTTTTTCTTTATATATTCTGGAAATTATCACTCTATCTGAAGTATGAGTGTCAAAGTCTTTCTACCATTCTGTAGGCTGTCTCTTTGCATTGCTGATAGTTTCCTTTGCTGAGAGAAAGCTTTTCAGTTTGAATCTATCCCAGTTATTGATTCTTGCTTTTATTTCTTGTGCAATGGGAGTCCTTTTAAGGAAGTCTGATCCTAAGCCAACACGTTGAAGATTTGGTCCTACTTTTTCTTCTATAAGATGAAGAAACTCTGGTCTGATTTTAAGGTTCTTGATCCATTGTGAGTTGATTTTTATGCAGAGTGAGAAATAGGGGTTTAGTTTCATTCTGTTGCATATGGACTTCCAGTTTTCACAGCACCATTTGTTGAAGAGGCTATCTTTTCTCAATTGAATCTTTTTGGTACCTTTCTCTAGTATGAGAAAATTGCATTTGTTTGGGTTTGTGTCCGTGTCCTCTCTTCTGAACAATTGATCTACCTGTCTGTTTTGGTACCAATACCATGCCGTTTATGTTATTAATGCTTTGTAGTATAGTTGAAGGTCTGGTATTGTGATAACCCCTGCTTCACTCTTCCTGCTAAGGACTGCTTTACTATTCTGGGTTTCTTATTCTTCCAGATGAATTTCATAATTGCTTACTCTATTTCTGTAAGGCACGTCATTGGGATTTTAATTGGAATTGCATGGATTCTGAGTAGCACTTTTGGTAGTATGGCCATTTTGACAATATTAGTTCTGCCTATCCAAGAATGTGGGAGATCTTTCCATCTTCTAAGGTTTTCTTTAATTTTTTTTTCTTTAGTGTTCTGTAGTTCTCATTGTAGAGGTCTTTCACCTCTTTTGTGAGATTGATTCCCAAGTATTTTATTTTTTTCAAAGCTATTGTGAATGGGGTAGTTTTCCTAACTTGTCTTTCTAAAGATTTATCCCTTATGTATAAAAATGCATTGGATTTATGAGCATTAATCTTATATCCTGCTACTTTACTGAATTCACTTATGAGTTCCAAAAGTTTTCTGGTGGAATTTCCAGATTCCTCTAAATATATAATTATGTTATCAGCAAATAGGGATAGTTTGAGTTCTTATTTTCCTATTCATATCCCTTTAATTTTCTTGGTCTGTCTAATTACACTGGCTAGAATTTCGAGGACAATGTTGAATAGAAGTTATGAAAGAGGGCAATCCTGCCTTGTTCAAGTTTTTAGGGGAATGCTTTCAGTTTTTCACCATTTAGAATGATATTGGCCATGGGTTTAGCATAAATGACCTTTACAATGTTAAGGAATGTTCCAACTATCCCTATTTTTTCTAGTGTTTTGAGCATGAAGGGATGCTGTATTTTATCAAATGCTTTTTCTGCATCTATCAAAATAATCATGTGATTCTTGACTTTAAGTCTATTGATATGGTGAATTACATTTATTGATTTCTGGATGTTGAACCAACCTTGCTTCCATGGGATAAAACCCACTTGATCATGGTGCACTATCTTTTTAACATATTTTTGTATGCAATTTGCTAAGATTTTGTTGAGAAATTTGCATCAATGTTCATTAAGGATATTGGTCTGAAATTTTCTTTCCTTGATGTGTCTCTGTCTGGTTTAGGTATCAGGATGATATTGGCTTCACAGAATGAGTTTGGAAGGGTTCCCTCCTCTTCTATTTTATGAAATACTTTGAGACGTGTTGGAATAGACTCTTCTTTAAAGGTTTTGAAGAACTCGGCTGAGAACCTATCTGGTTCCGGTCTTTTCTTTGTTGGTAGGCTTTTGATGACTCCTATTTCATTACTTGAAATTCATCTATTGAAATTGTGTATGTCCTGGTTCAGTTTAGGTAATTCTTATGTCTCTAGAAACCTGTTGATGTCTTCGAGATTTTCCCTTTTGTTGGAGTATAGATTTTCAAAATAGCTTCTAATTATGTTTTGTATTTCAATCGTGTCTGTTGTGATATTTCCTTGTTCATTCCGAATTTTAGTAATTTGGGTTTTCTCTCTTCTACTCTTTGTTACTGTCACTAAGGGTTTATCAATTTTGTTTATTTTTTCAAAGAACCAACTATTTATTTTGTCAATTTTTTCAATTGTTTCTTTTGTTTCAATTTCATTGATTTCAGCTCTGATTTTAACTATTTCCTGTCTTCTACTACTTTTGGTGTTCCTCTGTTCTTCTTTTACTAGGGCTTTGAGCAGTAGTGTTAGGTTGTTTATTTGTTGATTTTTTCTTGTTTTATTGAATGCATGTCATGAAATAAATTTTTCTCTAAGAACTGCTTTCATTGTCCCAGAGATTTTGATAAGTCATTTCTTTGTTCTCATTTACCTGATTTTTAAAATTTTCTTCCTGATATCTTTTGTTATCCATTCATCATACAATAGCATATTATTTAATCTGCAGTTGTTGAAGTAGTTTCTGTTTTTTACTGTCATTTATTTCTAATTTCAATTCATTATGATCTGATAGAATACAAGGTATTATCTCTATCTTGTTGTATATGTTAACAGTAGCTTTGTGGCATAATATATGGTCCATTTTCGAGAAGGATCCATGTGCTGCTGAGAAGAAAGTATATTCGATCCTGTTGGATGGTATATTCTATAAATGTCCATTAAGTCTAAATTATTAATTGTGTTATTGAGATCTATGGTTTCTTTGTTCAGTTTTTGTTTGGAGGATCTGTCCAGTGGTGAGAGAGGTGTGCTAAAATTACCTAGTATTATTGTGTTGTGGTGTATTTGATTTCTGGCATTGAGAAGGATTTTTTTGGCGTATATGGATGAGCCACTGTTTGGGGCATAGATATTTATGATTGTTATGTCTTGCTGATTTATGCTTCCTTTAAGCAGTATGAAATATCCTTCTTTATCCCTTCTGACTAGTTTTAGCTTGAAGTCCACATTATCTGAAATGAGGAAGGTACTCCCACTTTTTTGCTGTGTCCATGTGCATGGTCTGTTTTTTCCCATTCTTTCATCTTTAGTCTGTGGGTATCTCTTTCTATGAGATGAGTCTCTTGCAGGCAGCAAATTGTCTGATATTTCTTTTTAATCCAATCTGCCAGTTTATGTCTTTTTATTGATGAGTTCAGGCCATTAACTTTCAGGGTTATTATTGAGATATTATTTGTATTCCTGGTCATTTGACTCATTTTTTTTTTGACATGACTTAATTTCTCCTTAATTTGGTTGTTTCTTTAGGGAACTTCCTCCCTTTGCTGATTTGCAATGCTGTTTTTTTTTTTCTTTTTTTGATACTTGGGATTGAACCTAGGGGCACTTAAGCACTGAGCCACATACCCAGCCCTGCTGTTATTTTTAAATTATTTTTGGTGCTGGGTATCAAACCCATGGCCTTGCGCTTACAAGGCAAGCACTCTACCAAATGAGCTATCTCCCCAGGCCCTATTTCTAAATTTTTTAAAATTTATTTTTATTGTAAACAAATGGGATACATGTTGCATTTGTTTGCACATGGAGTAACAGCATACCATTTGCGCAATCATTTACATAGAGTAATGAGTTTGATTCATTCTTTATTTTTTTCTTCATTCCCCTCCCACCAATCTCTTCCCTCTATACAGTACCTCCTTCCTCCATTCTTGCCCCCTTCCCACTCCCCATGTGTCATCATCCACTTCTCAGTGAGATCATTCGTCATTTGGTTTTTTGAGATTGGCTTATCTCACTTAGCATGATATTCTCCAATTTCATCCATTTGCCTGCAACTGCCATAATTTTATTATTCTTTATGCCTGAGTAATATTCCATTGTATATATATACCACAGTTTCTTTATCCATTCATCAATTGAAGGACATCTAGGTTGGTTCCATAATCTGGCTATTGTGAATTGAGCAGCTATGAACATTGATGTGGCTGTATCTCTGTAGTATACTGATTTTAAGTCCTTTGGGTATAGACCAAGGAGTGGGATATCTGGGTCAAATGGTGGGTCCATTCCAAATTTTCTACGGAATCTCCACACTGCTTCCCAGAGTGGCTGCACTAATTTGCAGCCCACCAGCAATGTATGAGTGTACATTTTTCTCCACATCCTCTCCAACACCTATTGTTGCTTGTATTCTTGATAATTGCAATTCTAATTGGGGTGAGATGGAATCTTAGGGTAGTTTTAATTTGCATTTCTCTTATTACTAAATATGGTGAACATTTTTTCATGTTTGTTGATTACTTGTAGATCTTCTTCTGTGAATTATCTGTTCATATCCTTAGCCCATTTGTTCATTGGGTTATTTGTATTCTTCGTGTAGAGTTTTTTGAGTTCTTTATATATTCTGGAAATTATCACTCTATCTGAAGTATGAGAGGCAAACATATTCTCCCACTCTGTTGGCTCTCTCTTCACATTGCTGACAGTTTGCTTTGCTGAGAGAAAGCTTTTTTAGTTTGAATCTATCCCAGTTATTGATTCTTGCTTTTATTTCTTGTGCAATGGGAATTCTGTTAAGGAAGTCTGATCCTAACCAACAAGTTGAAGATTCAGACCTACTTTTTATTCTGTAAGATGAAGGGACTCTGTTCTGATTTCAAAGTTCTTGATCCATTGTGAGTTGATTTTTGTGCAGAGTGAGAAATAGGGGTTTAATTTTATTCTGTTGCATATGGATTTCCAGTTTTCCCAGCACCATTTGTCGAAGAGGCTATCTTTTCTCCATTGCATATTTTTGGCACCTTTGTTTAGTATGAGAAAATTGTATTTATTTGGGTTTGTTTCCATGTCCTCTATTCTGTTCTGTTGATCCATCTGTCTATTTTGGTACCAATACCATGCTGTTTTTGTTACTATTGCTTTGTAGTAGAGTTGAAGTTCTGGTATTACTATACCCCGTGTTTCATTCTTCCTGTTAAGGATTGCTTTAGCTATTCTGGGTTTCTTATTCTTCCAGATTAATTTCATGATTGCTTGCTTTATGTCTGTAAGGTACATCATTGGGATTTTATTGGAATTGCATTGAATCTGTATAGCACTTTTGGTAGTATGGCCATTTTGACAATATTAATTCTGCCTATCCAAGAACATGGGAGATCTTTCCATCTTCTAAGGTCTTCCTCAATTTCTTTCTTCAATGTTTTGTAGTTTTCATTGTAGAGATCTTTTACCTCTTTGGTTAGATTGATTCTGCATCGCTGTTTTTCATCACTTCCTCATGGAATATTTTGCTGAGAATGTTCTGTAATGTGAAATTTCTTTTTGAAATTCTTTTAGCTTTTCTTATCATGGAAGGATTTTATTTTGTCGTCAAATCTGAAGGTAAGTTTTGCTGGGTATAAGATTCTTGGTTGGCATCTATTTTCTTTCAGAGATTAAAAAATGTTCTTCCAGGCCCTTTTAGATTTTAGGGACTGGATTGAAAAATCTGCTATTATCCATATTGTTTTCCCCTTAAATATAACTTGGTTCTTTTCTTTCACAGCTTATAAAATTCTGTCTTTATTTTGTATGTTAGATATTTTTATTATAATGTGCCCTGGTGTGGGTCTATTGTAATTTTGTGTATTTGGAGTCTTATAAGCCTCTTGTACTTGATTTTCCATTTCATTCTTCAGATTTGAGAAATTTTCTATTATTTCTTTGAATAGACTCTTCATTCCTTTTGTTTGTTTCTCTAAGCCTTCCTTAATCCCGGTAATTCTTAAATTTGGTCTTTTCATGATATCACAAAGTTCTTGTAGATTCTGTTCATGATTTCTTACCATCTTCTTTGTTTGGTCAACTTTGTTTTCAAGATTAAATATTTTGTCTTTGATATCTGAGGTTCTGTCTTCCAGGTGTTCTATCCTATTAGTTATGCTTTCTATGAAATTTTTAATTTGGTTCATTGTTTCCTTTATTTCAAAGTTTTCTGTTTAGTTTTTTTGTCAATACTCTAACTCTATTGAAATAATTTTTGCTTCCTGCATTTTCTCTTTTAACTGTCAATTGGTGCAATCAATCCATGCCTGCATTTTCCCTTTCTTCTCATCCTTCAATGCCTGCATTTGCTCTTTCATCTCCTCATTTGCTTTCTCTGATCATTTTGATTATGTATATTCTGAATTCCCTTTCTGGCATTTTTTCTGCCATGCTGTCTTTGGCTTTTATTGCTATACCATCTAGGTTTGCTAGGGACATTTTCTTCCCCTGTTTTCTCATATTTTTCAGGTATCTACCACTCTAGTAGTGAAACTCTGGAACATTGCAGATTTCCTCTATTGACTAATATTGTCTCTGTAGATTTCCAATAACTCACCTCTTAGCCTTCAGTAGTCTGAAGTCTTGGAAGAACTTGCTAATGTGGTGCTCCACTAGGAAGCATGCCTTCTAGGGCTCGTGGCCTTCAGGTGGGGTATATTCCTCTGTGGCTCTGAGTTGGTTTTGAGTCTCTCACTAACTCCTCTTCTTGGTTCCTGGGTCTTTTCAATCATCCTCTAGCCTCCCGTAGGTGGCTCAGGAATGGAGTTTCCCTTCCAATGATGATGCCCATGCCCTCAGGAGTAATTCATAATGCTAGCACCAGCCTATAAAGAAGCCTCTGGCTAGGTCCATGATGGTGACCACCTCAGCATGGTGGTCAGGTGGAGTTATTCAGTGATGGCATGTGTCTTTGGTCTGGTGGTTGGACAGTTTGGCTACCTTCCACCAAGCTCCCCAAGGCAGTGGGTTGGATGTCCACCTGCTACCTCCATGATGCAAGCAGCCTGACCCACCCACCACCTCACTCCAGTACTGTGACCAACCAGTGGTGGCACCAACCTAGTTGCAGGGGTTAGGCAGGTTCACTCAGTTATAATGTCTGTCCTTGGCCTGGTGTCTGGGCAGAATAACTGTCCACCACCTACCTCTGGGATGTAGGTGGCCTGACTCACCCACCCACTCACTCTGCAACTTTGACCTGAGTTAGGTGCAGGGGTCAGGTGGGGTCACTCAGTTATGATGTCTGTCCTGGACCTGCTGGCTGAGTTAGCTGCCTGCCACCTACCTCCACAATGTAGGTGGCTGACTCACCACCCACTCACTCCATGACTGCGACCAACAAGTGATCACTAATTTTACTCTTAAAATTGTTTTTATTAATCTTTATTTTTTAGAAAAAATAGACCTAAAAATTAGGGTTTCTACAATTATGGTTAAACAAAAACTTTTAGGGTATTGTACTATATTAAAGAGTCTCAATTTTTCTTTAAAAACTAATGTTGATTAATATTAATATATCAAGATAATTGTTGGATGGATACTCTTCTTTGTATATTAAATGTATTCATATCTTCCAGGAATACAAATCTTTAAAGTAGAAAATTTATCAAGCTACAGTTGTCAAACTAAATTGTCTGTAATGTTAACTTTAAACTGATAAAGAATAGTGAATTTCATTGAGAATTTATTTATATCATTTAACATCCTATAACAGGAACAGTTATCAATAGGATATATGCAAAATTTCATGTTATCTTCTGCAGTGAAATAAAAAAAAGTATGTCTAATAATTATTGAGGACCTGGTTTGTTTAAAGGTTAATATTATGAAACATGAAAACATTTTGTCACTTTGCTACATAAAAGGAAAGTTAAAAGCTCTATTAGCCTCTTCCTGATTCATGTTTTAGATGCAATGTCATAGTGCGTTGACTGATCTTTGTAAAGACTTTGGAAACAATGTATGTAAACTTTGTAAAATGTTTAAATAGGAGGAAGGGATCAACTACAGAACTAGAACACTTAGGATTTGTGAATACCCCCACCTTATCTAAAATAAGGCTCTGCCTTCCATCTTACTGTAAGTTATAATGGCTCCAAAATAAGCCAGTCTTCAGCTCATTTAAAGCTATAGTCAAAAGATGCCTTTTTTGTTGTAAAATTACTGTGATCTCAAACAGGGAATGTAATGTATAACTCAGCCAAAATTCAAAATAGTTATTACACAAACTAAATATGTTTTTACTGTTGTTAATCTCATTTTGTATTTTCCTTGGAAATCTTTAACTGTTGCCTCATTAATATTTTGCAGAAGTACTGCTTCAAGATCAAACAGCCTAAATTAATTTGTGATAATAAGGCATCACCTATAGGACAGATAAGATAATGTAGACTCCAATTAAATTAAAGTGGAGTATATAACTGTAAAATTACAGGTATTGAAGTTAAAGCCCAAGACTCTTACTTTATGACTGATGAGACTGACTTGTGGATGTTTAAGAGCAAACTTAGTGATTAAGAGCAAATTAAAGGGATCATGATAACCAGTATTTGATACTTCCCCTCAGAGTCAGCCTGAATCCAGGGAACCAGAGAACTTCTCTAAGGAGCTTTGCAACTCTGGGCAACATGACCTCTTGATCATGGAGATTAATGAGACCATTAGAGGAAGAAAAGTCAAACTGTGCACCTGATGCTGAGGAAGATCATTGGAAAAGGGAGACATCACTGATGCCTCCAAGGGAAGCCACCTCACTTAGGAGACCCTACCTAGTGAATGGCACAACAGGAGCTAAGAAGCTGTTCTCAAATACCCCATGAGTAAAGCCTGTGGGAACTCAACTAACTTTGAAGACACAGGAACAGGTAAATTCCACCATCTTGGTCTTAAACCCCTACAAAAACATTTAAAGTCAAAACATAGCCATTCTTGGGCCTTTAAAGAAGAAACAATAATTAAATGTAATTTAAATGTACATTTGTGTTAGCCACCTAGAATAAATAAATACTGGAGGTTACAAAAGAGAGAAGACTCAACATGTTATTTCCCATTGTCCAGCTGCTTTTGGAGTATTAGGATGTCCATTACAGATTGAAACTGAAAATGCTCTGGCCTATAGTAGTTCTTTTCAACAGTTTTGCCACCAAGTTTGTATTGAACACAAAACAGGTATTTCTTACAATCCTCAAGGGTAATCCATTGTAGAATAAACACATTTATCTTTTAAGCTACAATTACAAAAACAAAAAGGGGGAAATTAGAACCTGCAAACTAAACTTAATTTTCCTTTTTGTTTTACACTTTTAAAATTGTGATTCTGAAGGTCACACAGCAGCTGAGACACTTGTCATCCACCGTGACAGGTCCATTGGGTCTAGTTTGGTGGAAAGATTTACAAACAGGACAGTAGAAAGGACAAGATCCAGTAATAGTGGGGGGAGAGGTCATTTTTTTGTCTTTTCACAAGGAGCATTCTGCCCTACTTGGGTAACTGAACATGCAATGAAGCATGGAGGACCTGGAGCCAAGGTTCAAATGGTTGAAGATTGAACCAGAGACATCAGCTCTGACCTCCAGGGAAAACCAGAAGCCAAAGTGGAGAATGAAGAGTAAAAACCAAGTGAACTAAACACTCCACCTGCCATCATGGGGATAAATGAGGAATCTGATTCAACAGGATGAAAATATGACTCAACAGTGAGAAGTTAAATATCCAATCACAATATTTGTAGCCATGTTGGCTCTATTCACTGTCATGTTGCCAGTCCCTCAGAGCCAAGATCTGAGACCCCAAAACAGCTCTTAGAAACATTTTGTAATATATTAAATAGGGAGAGATATGGGAAGCCATCCTTATCTAGCAGAAATAGAGAGCTCCCTGTCTATTGCCCCTAAAAGAATGTCCCCCATAACTCCACCCTATCCTGTCCATCACAGAAGAAGCTCCTCCAAATCTTGACCCCCTTTACCTGTGTGTCTATAAATAAGAGAGTTGGACTACACAATGTTGTTGCTAAAGGCCAGAGCTTGTATGGCCAGATCCGTCAGGCACTGTCACATTCAAAGACTATTGGCTCCTGTGTGTTTATTGAGTAGATAAATTTGTGGGTAATTGATTTACAGCCAACATAATCCTCTGACTGTTAACCATTTTCTCATGTATGTGTGACACGACTGAAAGACCCCCACAATCAGAATATATATCTTAGGCGAAAATGAATATAAAGTCCTTATTTAAGTTAGTATCACCTTTATGAATTTCAGCCTATATTCTTACCATAAGGAAATGTGTGGACTTTCCTCAACACATCCTTTTCTCACTTCAGCACTCAAGTCTCTCTTACAAACTGTATGTGCTATTTTTCTATTATTACCAAATCATGTCTGGAGTAGGTAATGATTGTTAGGCTCCCACATTACATGTGTTTTTCTATATATTCAGAATTACCATTTAGTATTGAAAATAATTTTTGATTATAATCTCATCTTGAAATTATCTTTGAAATATCATACTTGTTTTTCATCTTTCTCTTTTTGATTAAGCTCAAGGTACATAATGAAAACTCTACAAGTTTTGGTGAATTGAAAAGGGAGGATTGCATAATAGTAGAGAATGTTAACACTTTGAGGAAATGAATCTCAATGGAGTAGTTGTACCCATGAATATACTATTTCAGTGTTGCCTTAATTTTGATTTATTACCAGATGTAATATCTTTAATACATCAACTGACCCAGCATTGAGAGGCATGCCCTCTAAGACACATTGCTGAATTTTCATTTGTGAACTTCAATTGAGTTCAAATGTAATGTTGATGCTGAATATTATCATCCCATCTTTACAGTATAGGCAATCATATTACCTATCATCTAGAACTATTATATGTGAAACATTAAGTTTCATATATGGAAGTATTTCTGAGATAATGATATCTATAAATATGACTACCACTATTTTTAAATTTTTCAGTTCTTCATACATTTGATTTTGGAGATTTAACTCAGGTATTTTAATAACTACTACTTCTTTTGCTGTCTCAGAAAACCTCCATAACATTAGAACATCTTAGCAATATGTGCAGAAAGAAATCTGGTGGTATTTTAGGTCTGTGTTTGAATCCCAGTATAGCTGTCCATCTTAGGTTCCTGTTATTATAATGACCAGATATCTATTTTAAGGGAGAAATGTCCAGTTATCAAATACTAGTAGAAATATATCCTAATGTTTCCCCTCATTCATATGAAATCAGAGTGACAAATAAAGTCACAATTAAAATAGACTGAGTCATTCCATTGTAAGATTATCATTAAAGAAAAAACATTGGATCCAAGACTGAAAGATCTACCTCCTAATGATTCCAAATTTTATTCCCTGTTAAGCAGTTCTCCAGTTCAGAGGCCCAAGAAAAAATGATATGGAAAATTTGATATTAATCTACTGATGAAATATTTTCTTTACAAAGCATTTTTGTGTTTTAATTAAAGTATCTGAAATAGTATGTACATATTTTAAATGATTTACACACACATGTTGAAAAAATGTAGTCATGATAAAATCATGCATGTGAGGCTATATCATTTCAGGACTCTCTGGACTCTGTAGACCTATAAGGCAAGATATTAAGAGAAACCAGAAAAGTTAAATATCAATGACTATAGGACATCATTTAAAAATCTTAGGTGATGTTAATATTCATTAAAATATTGAATTGTTGATTTTTGTTTACTTTATTTTTACTTGGGATCTACTAGTTTTACTGAATATGGGACATAGAATTATAATTTCAGAGTGTGGGTATACCATGGGTATATATTGTATAGTGATCAAATCAGGGAAATTTCAATCTTCTCAAAAAATATCTCTTATATTTTAGACCTGAAAACTCTGCTGGGGTTATTTTGAATTGCATACATAATAATAGAGTGTAATCATCCTGTTATGCTATAAAACCTAAGTGTTACTTTACCCTTTTAACTATCTCTAGCATTCTTATACAGTTTATCTCAATCCCTTTCTTAGCATAGATCTACATAGCTTTTCTGTTCTCAAGTTCTGTGTGATCAACTTTTCAGTTTCAACACATGAGGGCCAACATGCATTATTTGTGGATAATTTAACTCCCAAGCACCAAAAGGAAAAGACATTGTTATCCCCAGTTAATGATAAGACAATGAGATACAATTTTCTGCATTCATTCATTCAGTGTTTTTTATGTCAACAAAGATAAGTCCAGCAAAGAAGAATAGAAAGATATAAGTCAATTGTTCATATATCTAAACTTATGGCCATAACACTTGATCACTAGGACTTACTTCTCTTATTTTTGACATCTTTGCACATTTAATTGGTTTATGCTCATTCTTATAAATTTATGTCACATAAATCAAATATGGATATAGTTAGAGTGTAAGATTAAATGGATACATATTAGCATAGAATAATAACTTTAAGTAATTTTACTAGACCAGGTGCAATGGGAAATGCCTGTATTGCACTGACTCAAGAGTCTGAGACAGGAGGATTGCAAGTTGAAAACCAGTTTCAATAACTTAGCAAGGTCCTAAACAACTTTGTGGGACACTATCACAAAATTAGGGGAAAAAAGTCTCAGTGGTAATTGTCCTGGGTTCAATTCCTGGTACTAAAACAGACAAGAAAAATTTTAAATTGCCTTCTCTACACAAAAATACTGTATTATGAAACAAGACCAAAAAAATGCATTCTGTCACATTATTTCTGTGAGTTGCATACAGGATCTGCTTTAATTAATTTGACACATTTGAGCCTTACCAAAGCAAAGCATTCTAACACTCATTGATGATATGTTTCAATTGCCTGTGACTCAAAACCATTGGAGGATGTAATTTCAGTATGACTGTGAATTCTTCATTTCTACAAACAGGAGTAATAAAATGCAGGAGTGTACAGTACCATGAATTAGCAATAATATTTAGAAATTTATGGATTTCTTTGTTCATTTCCTTACAATAATTGAAAAATAGTTTTCTGAAAGTGAGGTTCTGAATTATTAGCAGGAAAAATTTAGACTCTCTCCTAATAGTGTGCATAAAAGAAAGGAACACAATTTGATGTAATACTTAGCACAACTAATCTTACTCTTAGTAATGCCAGGAAAAAAATACAGAAAAATATACTTTTGTTATCCTGCTATCTCCAATTTTAAAATGCAAATCACTAAATGAAGCACATCAAGTATATATGATTAACATTCTGTAAATATTTTATGGTAACTATTATGAAGAAATGTCTATAGCAATGTATATGCTATTGTACAATTATTGTTAGAAAGCATTCTGAGCAATGGGATCCCTTCATAGAGATGAGGGAAGAGAAATACTTAAGTACATCCCTTCCAGCTGTGCCCCATTGTGATCCTGCCTGGCACAACATATTCTAGGTGATCGGGGTCAGAACACAAGTTTTATCATGATTAGGCTGATCTGAGAAATACTCCTCAAATAAGGGTCTATGGGTTGAAGTTGACAATTTGGTACCTGGATGACCTCTCATACCCAGTGCTAATATTATACTTTACATGCTGGAGAAATCAACCTGCCCCTAGACTGGATGTTCTATGTGTAAGGATGTGTAAATCACAGGGATGTAATGTTAATTTCTGAAATAGGTCACAATTGAAGAAAACACATCTTGTAAGAAGAAGAAAAGAACAAGACAACTGATTGGAAAAACATATCGCACATGAAAAATAGAAATGTTCAGTAAATTCAGAACTTTTATTTGTTAGAGAAGATAGTAAAGACTGGGGGACCCTCATGGTTAAGTCTTCCTTTATTATCAGAATCAAGGAAACAGTCCTGTTAGAAATTGTGCAATTTTCCTATTAACAAAATCGGGGGGAGGGGGCTGTGTGCTACATGCATCATAATACATTTTCCCTCAAACCAGTGAGAACTGCTTGGAATAGGGCTCTCTGGAGGAAAATAATCAACAAGAAGTATGATTATAAAAAGGGAAGTTTTTAGATTGGCTTACATGATCAGAAACTGGATAGTCCAATATGGTGGTCTGCAGTTGGAGAGTTGGAAGAACAAGCAACTACATATTCCAAGATACAGAAGCCCAAGAACAAGAAAGTTCAGCATTGCTACCCTAGTCCAAGACCAAGGTTTCTGGAAAATACCTGCAGCATCACTGGGAGAATCTACTTTGGAAGAGTGAAAAAGTGAGAGTCCAATATCTTCAGACAATCAAACAGCAATCAAGAACCCATTCAAGAAGACCTGAGCTTGCATCAGTATCTTTCTCCTAATTTTTACAGCTTTTAGTCAATCATATTGTGTGTTGCTGGCCACAATTTGGAGGGGTTCCACTTCATTTTTTTTCTACATTCCAATTATTCCTAAACACACCCTCATTGACACTAACAGAAGCTTCTTTGTCATTGTCATCACTTAATCCAATCAAGTTGACAACTCAAATTAACCATTACAAGTCTGCCCCTTGTCAACTTGATGCACAAACATGAAACATTACATCACATTTCATCTCCAAATCAACACATTAACAGTTCATAATTCCACCTAACATAACTGTCTTACAACTAAAAACATACTAGTTCTCTCCCAAGAATAGAAGTAAAAACAGAAATATTACTGATGTTATGTCAATCAATAATATATTACATGATGAATAACAGAAGAATAACAAATATTTTCTCTTAATGCATGTGTATGCATCAGCATATTCTTAATGGAATAGGGAAGATAAATCCATGGCAATTACAATCCTCATTTCTGTATCTGGTCACCTTGATGTAGTTGGTATTCATGACTATCTTTTTCTAATACCCATTCTTTTTTTCCTCTACTTTCAGAAAGCACCTCAGCAGGTCTTGACTAGGGATTGAGACACTTTTTGTCTTGTTTGGATTGGGTTGCTTTAGTTTCCTATTGACCTTACAACAGGATAGGGTAACATCAAGAGAAGCCCCAAAGGATGTCCTGCACTCCATGAGTATGTTTCTTTAACACCATTGTGGCAAAACAGTTCAATGTGCCCTTGGTAATCTGGGTCAATCACCCCTGGAAGTACCACAACTCTGTTTGTAGCCTGTTGACTCAGAGGCATGAGGAGCCCAAAGTGGCCAGGGGGAAACCTGAGTTTCCAGTTTAATGAAATAATTGCTCTATCTCCTGGCTGAAGCATTCCTCCTTGTGGAACTAAGACTTCTAGGCCTGCAGAGTGTAAGGTTATAGGGACAGGAAACAAAAACCTTCCCAGTGATTTACTATGAGTAATGGTGAGCAGTACCATTCCTATTTCCAGTCCTTGATTTCTGGACCCATGAATTCTAGCAATAGAAGAGAGAGTTCCCATGTAGTGTTGCTGATTTGGAGTATAGAAAGTCTTTGGAAGAACCTTGCATCAGCCCTGAAAGGTATTGCCACCTAGCTGCACTTTAACTGAATCTTCAAGAAAATTTCCATCATTCTATCAAACCAGGCTCTTCAGGATGATGGGAAATATGGTAAGACCAGTGAATCTCATTGTCATGAACCCATTTCCACTATTTTTGCTGTGAAGTGAGTTCCTTGGTCTGAAACATTGCTGTGTGAAATAACATGACACTGGATCAGAAATTTTGTAAGTACATGGATGACCATTTTGGCTGAGGGACTACATGCAGTGAAGTCAAATCCATATCCTAAAAAAGTGACATTCCAGTTACAACAAACTGCTGCCCTTTCCATCATGGTGTGGTCCAATATAATCAACCTGCTACCTGGTTGCTGACTGATTTCCCTGGGGCATGATGCTATATGGTGGGCTTATTGTTGGTCTCTGCTACTGGAAAATTGGACACTCAGCAGTGGCTGTAGCCAAATCAGTTTTGGTGAGTGGAAATCCATGCTGCTAAACCTATGAATAACTGCTAGCCCTGCCACTATAACTACATGGTTCATGAGCCCACTGGTCAAAGTCAGGGGTGTCTGGGAAAAGTGGCTGACTGCTATCCACAAATCCAGTCATCTTATCAACCTGATTATTAAAATCCCTCTCTGCAGATTCAGCTTTTGTTTAGCATTTACATGAGAAACAAATATCTTTAAATCCATTGCCCATTCAGAGAGGTCTGTCCACATACGTCTTCCCCAAATGTTCTTGTCACCAATTTTACAATGATGTTCTCTCCAGATCCCTGACCATCTAGGCAAACCATTGGCTACAGCCCATAATTTGTTTACAGTCACACATTTGGCCATTTATCCTTCCAGGAAAATGCACAACCAGATATACTGCCTGAGGTTCTGTCCATTGTGAGGATTTCTCTTCACCACTGTCCTTCATGCTTTTTTTCTAGAAATGGGCAGGAGTGCTGCAGCTGTCCAATCCAGGTGCAGAACCATGCATGAAACAGACCCTAGTCTACTCTTCCTCTGTTAATTGGTCATAAGGTACACCCCATGAAGCCGTAGGTTCATGCTGAGGAACAAAATTTACTGCAGATAGCTTAAAAACCATGGGCATTTGAGGCACTTCATGCAAATTACTTACACTTTCAGATCCTGACATGCCTGATCATATATTTACCAATTTCACTTGAAGATGGACACTGATGCAAATGTCCAAATTTATGGTTTTGTAAGTCAGAACACCTAGTATATGATGGGCAGATCTGGTTGAATAGTAACCTGGTGATCCATAGTCAACCTGTCTCATTCCACTCAATCCCAGTAGCAGGCCAAGACCTCTTTCTCAAAGGGAAAGTTGTTGTCTGAAAATGAAGGCAGGGCCTTAATCCAATATCCCAAAGACATCATCTGTGAGTCAAATGTGGGGGCCTGCCAAAGGTTCCACATCATCCCTATCTGCTACTGATATTTTGAATTGTGGAAAGTCATCCTTATTTAACAGAATTAGACTGGGTTGAGCCATGGGACACAGACGCCTGGCTTCTAGGAACTGCTGGGAAGCATGTAGCACTACAAGGGAGAGGATTCCTGTCTCCCTCTGGAATATTCTCTCTAACAGAATGGCTTCCCTAACTACACCCTATCATGTTCATCACAGAAGCAACTCTTCCCAGTCTTGACCAGCAGATTGAGAATATGTAGGACCAAGATCAGTTCTATGTTGTCTTTACCTCTTGGTTTTCCTAGAGATATTGATTTTGGCTTGACAAACACTAATCTTTTGAAGTCTCCTTCGTTTGCATGGAGGTTGCATGTGTGCCAAAGTAGAGTACTACCTTGAAAAGACTACTGTTGTTCACATTTTGAATTATATGCCATTATAACATGGTGAGAAATTTCTTCTTCAATAGCTTCCTGATTAAATACTGTATCAGCATGTTCATGAGACTCAGATTTTTTGAGTGGTCTCATCTACAGGAATAACAACTTTTGGAAATCCAGTTGATGGAGGAAACAATGCTGACTTCCGCAGTAGGTCCATCCTGAAATCATTCTTAGGAATGAGCTTCCATTTCAAACTGGTTCTTTTAAACAAAGTTTTATTCACTTGATTTAACATAGAAAAAAATGCTAAGAAATTGGAGTCTTAGCATTATCTGCTGAAGTTCTGTATAGTATATGATTGGATCCTCTCCCGGTCTGTCACTTGAAAAGATTTTTAGGAAAACCATAAGTCAAAGTCAAACAATTTTTAAGAAATTTTTAATTGCATTTTGAGAACAATATTTCAAGAAACCCCAGTGGCATATGAAGAGCCCCAGTCTGGGGGATATCATGAAAGAATGATTTAACCCCACATAATGAGGAAAACAATTGTATCTGAACCTTGAGCAGACACTTATCCCAGTGATCCACAGTGGCCCATGGCACAAGGAGAGACAGGCACATATGGAAACATTATGTGATCATTTTGTTTTAAAAGGGATTTTGAGATGATATACACCTGAACCCCAAGTCTTTACAATCACATTATATCCATTACATTCTGACTTTTTCTTTCTCTTATGGCCTTTCTTTTGAAATATCCTATCCTGCAGATATCTGGGCAAATTTACAGACAAGTTGAGGTGTTGGATCTTGCAAGTTTTTCACATATGGGGTGGTTGGTGAAGGTGGTTCTCAAGGGAAAGGAGTTTGTCTAAATGAGGGAATGCCTAAGAAACTTACACAGACTCATAATGTAAATATAAATAGGCAAAGGGATGAGATGATGTGTCAGTGATCTCGGGCACAATATATGCCAGCAGAAAACATAAAAACTAATAAAAACCTTATCCAATTTTAAATCTTGTGGATGTTATGCTGTCAGAAATTTCTCTCAAGAATCATTCCACTGTGATTAGTTGAAGAAAATCATATCCATTGAACTCTCATTTATTTACTTCCATTCATATTCCTTCTACCCTGGTGTGATTCTTCTTAAAGTAATGCCTAAATTGGTCATGAGTGCTCTGGTGAATATAGAGCAAAAGAGGGAAGGGCTAAAATAATCAAAGTGGAAGGGGTTGGCATATGGAATGTTGGGTTTTTGGGCACTGAGATTCAAGGCTCCAGTAGGGAAATGCACTTTGTTTCTCCCCCAGGGGTTGTGTCTAGGTTTTGGGCAACATGGGTTTCCATGACTGGCTTCACTGAGATCCTGGCTTCTCTGGAGATACCTCCTGATGTCACAGAAGTGTGGAATGACAGCCTGATGCCATCATGGTTGCCATGACATCCAGAGAGGTTTCTGATCCTGATCGATTCAGATAAAGCTTCTTAAAATCCCCAGCACTGCTGTGATTGTTAGAGGGAAGAGTAGGGGAGTGAGTCCCAGGCATCTGTTGTTTTCAAGTAATGGTATTCTAGCATTGTCACCCAGGAGCAGGTGATACATGGTGTGTTAGCCACACACCTTTGATCTAGCCAGCTCAATCCAAGAGAAGGGATCCCTCTGGAGACTGACAGCCTGCAGTATTCTCCAGGACCAGTAGGTTGCCATATTCTATTTTGGCTTCACCTGGTATCATGGCCCCCCTGACTATCCCAATCCAGCTCCAATAAGAAATTTCCCCCAATATTTAGAGAACCAGGGAGGGACAGAAGGAGGCATGAGGGCATGTGGGTCATCTAGTTTTTCACAGTCCCCTGTAGTATAGCACTCCAAACCCAGTGTTTCAGATCTGGACTTATCTGGGATTTTACCAAGTCAGAAACATGACCTGTGGTGCTGCTAGCCACACAGGATGTTGGCAGTGGACAGCTCATAGAAGGGCAGTATGCAGTAGAGCTTGGTATGTTAGGTATGATTGAATTGGGAAACATCACACCACCTCTGGTGGGACACCTCTCTTTTCTCAGAATGCCCAAAAGGAGAGAGCTGAAACCTGGGAAGTTTAATTTCTAGGTGGAGGTGGCTAGATGCTGTTATTTCTAATGAGGAGAGGAGGGAGTCAATCACTCAGCATGTGGGACAAAGGCCAGGAAAGAGGTAGCAAGCTAGGGGAGATGTTCTATTCTCACTCCACCTGACAGGTCCCATCTCCATTGCTGCTGCCTTACAATTAGTCTGCATTCAGAATTCTGTTGGTAAGAGATTCCCAGGGGCCTTTCAATGCAGTTTTAGATGCATAAATATCTGACCGATCTCTTTAAACAGAACGGTTCATCCTCTTGACCCAACTAATACATGTCTGGCAAAAGACACTCTGACATTACCGAGGTTACATTTACCATTCCCTGTAAGATATAGACTAACAGACAGTGTCATAGACACTGGCACAACGATGCTCCAATTAAATTAAATTGCTGGATTAAAAAAGTGCATGAAGATGGCAGAAAGAGCACTTTTTAAAGTGGCATAATACCATTTTTGAACATGCATCAAGTTGGAAGAATGGAATGGTAAACATGAGCAAAGGTGAATATTAAGAAAATGAAGAGTAAAGGACATTTTTGGTGCACTTAGTGCAGAAGAGTATTGAAGATTAAAATCATTAGAGCAAAGACTCTAAAAGAAATTGTCATTGTTAGTGGTCACCCAAAAAGTCCAGGACACTTACTCAGCATCATAATACTTACAAATACAATAAAAAGTAATTGTGAGATCATTTGTAAGCAACAATAATTACTGACAATAATTCAACTTGTCAAGGACACCATTGGTCTTGCAAATTACTGGCTCCTTTCTGTTGCTTTTAGAAAACAATTGAGGATGCATATGCAGATTTTGCTTTTCAGGAACATGACAGATGAGGAAATATTTCCTTTCACCAGAGAATCAGCACAAAGCTCTCAGATTTAATAAATACATATTTGGAAATTCAGCACTGATTTATGGCTCTCAAAATAAAGAGTGCACCACATCATCAGAAATTTAAACAAGAGAATCTCTGCTAAACTACAAAAATAGAGACACAATAGAGGGGAAACCTGAAATTTATCAACAGAAAATTTTAAAGAATACCTAAAGTTGTGATAGGATGTAATGAGCTGGAAAAGCAGGTAATGAAGCATTTCCAAAATTAGAAATTCTTTTATTTTTTCTGTAATTGCTTATATCCACCACAACTATGCCACATATCATATGTTTGGATTTCATTCTTTCGATGACACTTATATCAATTATGGGTTCTCGTGTCATTCATTACCTGACAAAGAAAAATCAAATTACTTGCATAAACATGGTAAAGATGAGAACACATTATTCACCAAGTTTTGCACAGCATATATTCAGGATCAATCTATCAAAATTAACAATTTCTATAAAAATGCTTCATTAGTATTGAGACTCTACATCAAATGTCACAGGGAATACAGATTTTATATAACCCCTGTGACTTCTGAATGATATCAGAAGAAGATAAGATATGCATTCAACCCCAAATCATAAAATTCTCTCATAATACATTAAGTATCACAATGCAAAGCGCAACAGACTGAGAAAGTGGAGAACTGAAAGCAGTTCTATGATGTCTTCACCACTTGGTTTTCATGATGATATTGAGGATGACTTGAAACATGCCCAGCTGTGGAAGTCTCCCTCATTAGAATGCAGGATGCGTTTGTGACAAAGTAGACTACTACCTCAAGAATACTAGTGCATTTGACATTTTGAATTGCATAATATTAAACTGTAATGAGCAATTTCTCCTTCAAACTTGCTGATGAAATAAAGTATCATAATGTTGATGAGGATGTTTTAACCTTTCAGTTCCTGAGAGTTGTGTCATCTGCAGGAATACCAAGCCTTAGGAAATACAGGTCATTGGAGAAAAAATGCTGAATGCCACCAGAGCTCCATTCTGAAATGTGTCTTAGGAATGGACTTGGATTTTAAACTGGTACTTTTCCAACAATGTTCTATTCACTTGATTTAACAGAGGAGGTAATGTTGAAAAATTGGAGGCTTTGTAATATCTGCAGAAGCTCAGTAAAGTAGGGGACTGTATCCTATTCCAGTCTGACTCTCTGAAATAATTTGCAGGAAACCATCCCAAGGGAAAGTCAAACAATTTCAAACAAAGTTTTAATTGCAACTTCAAGAACAATTCTGCAAGAAACCTTAGTTGTATATCAAGACACAGTCTTGAGGGTATCTTGAGATAAAGATTTAACCCTATATAAGGACAAAAATATTTGTAGCTGAACACTGAGCAGACAATTATCCCAATGATTCATATTTGCCTGGGGTAGGAGTAGAGACAGGCACTTGTGCAAAATATTATGTGCTCATGTCATTAGTATAAAATGTATTATGGGTATCATTTACACCTGATCCCCAAGCCATTACACACAGCCTATTCATTCCTTTCTGACTTTTTCTATTTACCTTGGCCTTTTCCTTTGAAATATTCTTTCCCACATATATCTGGGCAAAATGCACATCCTATTGAAGTTGCTGGATGTTACCCATTTTCTCAGGTATGGGAGAGGTTGAGAAATGTGTTTCTCCAGGAGAAAACCAGGTTTCCTTCATTAGACAATGCCTTAGCTACTTATTCAGATGCCATTTGAAAATATAATTAGTCAAAGGGAAATGGTGATGGATGTTATGGTGATCCATGGCACATTATTTTCAAGCAGAAAAAGAAGAAAAAGTAAGCAAACTCATTCAATTTTCAAACTGCCCATAATTATGTTTGCAGCAATTCCTCACAAGGATTATTACAGTGTGATCAGTTGCAGATGATCATATCCATTGAACACTCATTCATTTATTTCCAATCAAATTCTTTCTAGACTGGTGTGATTCTTATCAAAGAAATGCCTACCTTGGTTTCAAGTGCTTTTGGGAAGGTAGACAAAAAGACAGAAGAGCTACAATATTCAAAGTGCAAGGGGTTGGCAACTAGAATGTTTGGTTTGAAGACTGTGGATGTTTCAGTCTCCAGTAGGGGATTGCAAATTGTTTATCTCCACAGGGATTATATCTGGGCATAGGAGAACATGGGTTTCCATGTGTGGTTTCTGTAAGATTCTGTCTGTGCTGCACATACCTCCTGATGTTACAGAAAGTTGCAATGAGAGCACAATGATGTCACAGTTGCCATGTCAAACA